>NW_025814196.1:0-110181 GCF_018902025.1 Drosophila willistoni
TACTACACACTTTAGCATTGAGACCATAGACCATTTCCTGCTTAATCATTTTATTCAAACTATCGAAATTTAAATGTCCGAATCGATCATGCCATTTCACCAGCTGATTTACATTTGCTTCTGCAGCAAAAACTGTTTTTGTTTTACTTTCAAACAAAAACAAACCGTTGTGTTTCTCTGCGATCATTAAATCACGATTGTTACTGTCTTTAACAAACACTTTGTTTTTGACAAAAATTACTCTTAAGCCATTTTCTGTTGCTTTTGATACCGAAATAAAGTTACATTGTAAGTCCTTTACATATAGCTCATAAACTAATTCGATCATGATATTTTTGCATTTTAGTTCCACTGTACCGCAACCTTCGGCTTCTATATAACTGTCGCCTGCTAACTTGATTTTCTCTTTGTGCTCACGCATACTCGTAAACATTGATTTGTCCGCACACAAATGAGCTGTAGCCCCGCTGTCTACACACCACGCATTTTTCGACAAACCGATTCTTGTTCCACAAGTAGAGAGCACCGAAAAAGACTTTTCTCTCTTTCGAACCACACTTCGACGCGAAATGCCCGCGACGACCGCACAACCAACATTCAATGTTTTTTGGTTCTCTCATTGCTTTGTTCTTTTTACCGTTTTCTTGACGCGACGAATACATTTTATTCTCACTTTTCTCGGCTACTTCGCCAATATTGCGTCTCTCTCCCTCTTCAAGCAATTTAATTCTTAGAGCGCTTAGTGATGGCAACGAGTCTTGCGTTTCTATGGCAACTACAAAATTTTCGAAATCATCACTTAAACTTGCCAACAAAATTATAACGAGCATTTCATCAGGCACTTGTTCCTGAATTCCATTTAACTTTTCTACGACATTAGAAAAATTATTCAAATGCTCTCGAATACTGTCTGTAGGCAACATTTTAGTATACAGCAATTCCTTGAACAACTGTATTTTTCTAGCCGGACCGGAGGGCATGTGAATCGCGGATAACTTTGCCATGCTTCGCTCGCGGTTTTACAATGTTTTATACAGTTGATCTGCGACGGACTTACGCACAACAATATACTTGCGAGGGCTTTCTCGTCTTTACTGTCAAACAACTCCTTTTGTTCAGCCGTATCAGACGCCTCTTTTTTTAACCGACCACATGTCACTGGCCACAAATCAGAATGAATCAACAGACTTTTTATCTGTACTGACCATACACTATAATTTTCACCATCTAGTTTTTCGATTGAAAATTGTGTACTCATCTTGAACGAATTAGTTAATCACAAACTTTAATTAACAAAACGAATCTCTTTCTTTCCGACTAACCCGCACAGTTTACTTTCTGCTGCCTGGGCCCATAACCTATTCGAGTAGAGGTTTATTAGAGACTAAACTTATGAATAAGAATATTTGCTGCAGCGCAGGCAGCGAGAAAAAGAACGTAAAGCAGAAATTAAAGAATGTCCGTTACAATTCACAGATCGGATCATTCGAGAATAATAAGAAAGAGATAGACATACTGCGGTGCTTATAAAGGGTGTTTTTTAAGCGTTTGTTTTTTAAAATTGAAATGAAACACAAAATTTGAAAATTATTGTTAAATTTTTATTTGAGATGATAAAACAATCTCTGCCAATTACTTTTTAAAAATGACTTCATGTAAATGTTGGCCGCGACTGCGTTTCAAGTGATCAACACGGAAGGTCCAATTTTGCACCACTTTTTCCAGCATGTCTAAGGGAATTTTCATTGACACTGGCCGCTACAGCTGCAATATTCTCTTCTGTGCAATCTTCATTGACACTGGCCGCTACAGCTGCAATATTCTCTTCTGTGAGCACTCTCCGTACACGATTCGATGAATGTCCAATAAAGTAAAATGTGTGCGAAATTTGTCCACAATTGCCTTTATGGCTTGCTCGGTTGGTCGGTTGTGTCGACCATAATATGGACGTAATTTGCGAAACAGATTTTTCACAGAACACGAATTTTTATAATAAATTTCAATGATTTGTAAACCTTGTTCGGGCGTAAGTCTTTCCATAATGAAATGGCAAACTAAACTGAGCATTTTTCACTTTCACAGCTGTCATGAACATCATGCGGTATGTCAGTGTTGCCAACGTGCAAAACCAAACGCTTAAAAAAACACGCGTTATATGTACATATTTTAACAAAATAATTATTTAATAATAATTTATTTACACAAAACGAAAAGAAACAAAATTTAATTTTGTGAAAAGTTAAGAAAAAAAAAAAAAAAAAAATGGGTAAAATTACCCGTAAAATCATGGGCTCTAGGGCCGGGGTGGTAGCCCCTTCTCAGAGCTAAACGGATTCAAAAAGCCAAGAATATCGCGGGCATCAAAGGAAAGAAAAATTACGTAATGAAAGCCAATCAGAATCTGAATATGACGAAGTAGAAATGACAGAAATGCCAAAATCTAATGACTCGGCACCAAAGGAGAATAAAGATCCAACAGAAATGTCAAATGACAAATCGCAAAATAACGTTGTATATTATAACAATACACACAAGGGACCATTTGTGGTGTATGTAGACAGAGTATATGGAAATAACAAAGAGAGCAATAAAAGCAGATTACCAATTAATCCATTAGAGCTAAATGCAGTTTTGTTTAAACTAAAAGTCAAAGACATAATAGCTGTCCATAAAATAGGATATGGACGTTGCAAGGTAGAATTTAAATCGGCAGCTGCAGCCAACGTATTTATCGTTAAAATCGGACCTTAAAAATATGGCTATGAACCCAAGTTACTAAAGCATTTCCTATACAAAACTGGAATCATATTCCAGATCCCTACAAGATTTTCAGACGAAGAACTTAAGGAGTATATCTCAGCACCAGTGGACATACACGAGATTATTCGTGTGCGTAGAAAGGAGAAGGACAATCTAGTTGCAACATCTAGAGTTAAAATAGTTTTCAAAGGATCTCAAATAGCAAAAGAAATAACTTTCCTATACTCAAAAGTTCCAGTAAGTCCTTTTGTACCTTTTAGTCAATGCTACAGATGCTTCAGATTTAATCACTTTGCGCAGCACTGCAAACAGTTAGATCAAAAGTGCAGCAAATGCTCCCTGTCACATGATGAAGAAGAAACCTGCACACAAACTATTTGTATCAATTGCAAAGAAAACTACCCAGCTACCTCAATCGACTGCCCCGCTCGCAAGAGAGCCTTTGCCATACAGAAATGTATGTCAATGGAGAATCTATCCAGAAATGAGGTAAAAATTAGATATCCAGCTCTTTTCCAAAGACAAAATACGATAGACACTAATGATACAACACAATTTCCCATTCCAACATGGCAAATAACATCTACAACCCCAACTCTGCAGAACAACACAAAATTATCAACAGAACAACTACACGCTAACATGCAAAACAGACGAAACGAAGAGAGAAACTCTTCTGAAACAATGAGTACCTGGAAAGCGACTCTAAATGAACACAAAATTACTTTAAATGAGAAATACGTTAACACACATTTAAACTAACACCCCCACCCATTACATCCCAATCTAATCAGCTTACTGACAGCCCCTCTGTTCTTGGAATGGAAGAAGAAGGCTTATCACAGCTGGCTATAGACATTTCCTCATCTCCTCATTTATAACTAATCCAAACATTCAACTAAATTCAGTCCACTATAAATTTATAGAAACACTAAGAGATAGAATCGCACAAACTAACACAAAAATAGATATTATAAAAATAAACCAACTTAATTAAATTCAAATCTAAATCCTTACTTAGTACCTTACACTCAACATCTTATTATAATAGACATATGAAGATTCTACAATACAATAATACAATAATAAACATCTACTAGAAATATTTTTAATAAACAACGACATTGATATAGCAATTATATCTGAAATCTGGGTTACAAATAATGCTAATTGTAGTTTAGCGAATTACAACTTTATTTGCAACCCCAGAGCAGATGGATATGGCGGAGTAGGCATATATCTAAAAAAATATATAAAATTCACAAAATTATTCACCCACTATGAACCTGAAACATAACATAAATATATTTAGCGTCTATGCAGCGCAAGGTTTAAATGATGATCTTTTGAGAAAGGATGCAAAGATATTCTAATGAGGGCAAACCATGCTAATGGTTTAGCAATCATAGGAGGAGATCTTAACGCCAAATAACAAATATGGGGAAACACGATTCAAAACAACAGAGGAAACATCATAGAACAATTACTAATAAACAACAACTTTTATTGTCTTAACAATGGCAGCCCCACATATTCACAAAACACATCGGACTTTTTTACCTTAGACATCACATTAATTAACAACTACAACCTCAACCCAAAGTGGACAGTGACAAACGCAAAAATATCAAACAGCAACCATTTTCCAATTATACTAGAACTAGACGAAACATACGAAGTACAGAATCAAAAAGGACAAATCACAAGAAAATACTTCAAGACTTCTCAAAAATTCACATTTCTTCACTGGACAACCTGACCTCAGCTTCACAAAATATAACTAGACAGAATACAATTTCAATAGACCCAAAAAATAGATACATACCAAAAAAATATTGAGACGAACATTGTGACAGACTTTTTAGACTTAGAAACGCGTGCAGACAGAAATATTATAAAACAAAACTTCACACGGACGCATTAATTTATTTAAAAAGCAATAGAACATTGAACAACTACCTACATAAAGTTAGAAAAATTAATATGAACGAGCTAATGGACGAAATTTCAAAAACTAATTCAACAAAAGAAATGTGGCAAAAAATTGCAGCCCTTAAACAATATAAAAAACTTAAACCGACAAAAAACGAAAAAACTGATGAGGATCAAGAAAAATTTCTTAAACAAATGGCGTCGGTACCTGACACTTCAGATTGCATAAGAATGAACCCACCTGACACCTGGCTACTACCCGCTAGCAACTCAAACTTTACAGACAACGATTTACTTGACTTTTTAAATTTCCGCAACCCGGACTCAGCAAAAGGTCCAGACAATATCTCATATAAAATGCTTCTAGCCTTACCACTCTCAGAAATTCAAATTTTGGTATCCCTGCTAAATGAGACTCTAGACAACGGTGACATACCAGCTTGGAGCTTGGTGACATAGTTGGAGAAAAATAAAAGTAGTACCTGTCCCTAAAAAGAATCTATACTCAGCTATAATAACAAACAATAGACCTATTTGCCTACTAAGCGTAGTTTTCAAATGCTTAGAAGGTTTGGTAAAAACAAGGATGGAAAACCATATAAACAACAACAATATATTGCACCCGAGATCTTACGGCTTCCGTAAACACCACTCCACATCGCACTGCATCAATAACGTTTTAAACAATATAGTAAATCTGAAAGCTAGGGGCATGCACGTTTGTGCATCTGTATTAGATCTAAAGCCTTCGACTCTGTTAATATTCCCATTCTAGGCAAGAAGCTAATAGATTTAGGTTTCGATCACAGACACATACAATTCATTTGCAACTACCTTAAAGAAAGAGTTTTGACTATAGGAAGAACAGAAATAAAAATAAGAAAAGGAGTAAATAAGAAGAGGAGTAAGTAAGGGTAGCTGCCTTAGTCCAATACTTTTCAATTTATACACAGCTGAGCTGCACAAGATAAGCAACCAAATTAACAGCATACTATTTCAATATGCTGATGACTTTTTCCTGGTATACCATAAAAACTTTTCAGACGCTAAAAACATATTAGAAAGACAAGTTACAGAATTTAGTAAAATGTGTAATAAAATCAACCTGTCATTCAACCCGAACAAATCTGCTGCTTTACATTTTAATTTAAACCCCTACAAATAATATGCAATAACGTAGCTATAAGGGACGTATATAAAATTATTCCTAAGTAGAAGACTGATTAGCACGAATAATTCTACGACCCAACACATAAAGAAAACAATTGCTAAGTCAAACAAAACAAATATGTTTCTTCATATGATTAATGGCTGTCGTTTTGGCACCCATCCCAAAAATGCAATTCTTTTCTATAAGGCCTTTCCAAGGAACAGGTATGAATATGCGAGCTCTTCATTTGCAAATGCAACTAAAACAGTAATGGGCATCATAAATACTCATGCTAACTTACACTTAAGGAAGGCCTTGGGGCTTATTAGATCAACTCCAACTTATATAATATACAACCTAGCGACTTCCACCAGAGTATAGAATTAAATTTACTACAGCAAAAGAACTGGTCAGGGTCTTCGCTTATGGCCTGCCAGCGGCGTCGCTTCTGTCCAGTGTCTTTCATGCTAATAAAACAAGTTATGCCAAAGTGTATGCTGAATTTAAAGATGCCCTGGACAACATTACACCATAGAGCGAACTCCTATACGCACACGAAAAATCTTCATAGATACCAATTTTTCAAAAGGTGCCTTTAAAAACAAAAGAGATGCAAATGAAACAATGATACTCTTTCTGTATAAAGAAAAAATTAAGAACTTAAATTCAAAGAATTTTGACCTGATTTACACAGATAGTTCAGTTTCTGACGATTTTACTGGAAGTGTTTTTTTCACTTGGGCTCCAACATCACAAAAAGCTATTACAGCAATAAAAAACTATCATCATTGACTGCGGAACTCACAGTTTTGGAAAAAGCAGTGGAGTTTGCTGATTCAAATCACCTCTGCAAAGTAGCGTTCCTAACAGACAGTCTTGGAGCAATCCAAACAATTAGAAACCCCAAGAACAATAATTGGATTGCTCAAAGAATCCTTAAAAATATAGAAAATAGTTATAATATCATCTCAGTCGAAGCACACCACATACCTAGTCACTCAAACATAATAGAAAACGATTTAGTTGATACGCAGCCAAAAATGCCAGACAAGCTGGACAATCAACGATGCGATATGTACAACAAAATAAAACTGGAATGGGAAAGAGCGTACAATAAATTTTAGATAGATCGAAACAAAGGATACTGCCTTCTACAGTGGCTCACAGCTTATTTCGTGCAGGGGTGTAGAAAAACTTTAACAGCGTGTACCTCTTAAACTATTGAAGATATCAAAAAAATTTAAATGCAGTTTTATTTAGTGATCATTTATACCATATTTAGTTACTTTATTGTTTTTGTTACTTTAGTTATTTTAAACTTTTAAAAATTAAAAAAATTAACATCAGTGGTTTTTTGTATGTCACAGTTTATTTCGTGCAATGCATTTAACCCTAAAAATTTATTCTAAACAAATTAAACTAGTATTTGGTGTGTCCCCCATTTTGTTTAATGACCTCTTTAATGCGTGTTTCCATTGAGGAAACCAATTTTTTGTGACTTTAGGTGATATTTTTACAAATTCTTCCAGCATTTTTAAGGTCATTTTTATTGGAAATTGACCTTTTCCGGATGGTCATGTCAAATTTTGCCCACAAATTTTCAATCACATTAAGGTCAGGAAACTGGACAGGAGGACTGACCACATGTGGGCAATCCCAGCTCAACCAGGACTTCACAATGCCGGATTTGTGTTTTAGGTCATTGTCTTAATAAAATCGGAATCGGCCCTCTAGACCTAATTTCTCTCCACTCTGAAGTAAATTCTCCTTTAAAACTGATAGATACATACACTGCGCGTCATCAGGTTAGCGCCCCCCTCTCTCTACATGTTTTTTCTAATTTTTACTTTCCTATTCCACTGTTTTTCGTAAAACTTTGTTGTTGTTGTTACAATACTCATTTATGATCTTTATGACAAGAGAAGAAAGCTTCTTAGAAGAACCGTTATATATTTTTTCGCGTTTTGCTTCATTCTCGACGAAAAAGCTTGCCCTTATTATGCGTCATCAGATTAGCGCCCCCAAATGCAATTTTAGTTATCTCGCTTAATTTGGCAATTGCAGTCACCAAATTTTTTGTGAACCTCAAAGTAATCAATATCTTTCGAAAAAAGTATACTATGGGTAAAGGAACAGTTTTATCATTGGTTGAAAAATCAAAGATTGAGGCATACTTTGAATCTGGACTATCCTACCATAAAATTGCTAAAAAGACGAGAAGACACAGAAAAACAATTGCCAATTATCTTAAAAATAAGGAAAGCTATGGAAAAAACTACAAAGGCGGCAATAATCAAGTGATTACACAAGCAGATAGAAGAGCAATACTATGAGAAGCTTCCAATTCGCACGAATCGACCACCAAAATCAAGGAAAAAACTGGTGTTAAGGCAAGCTTATCAACTGTCCAACGAGTAATAAGGAAAGCTGATCACCTAAAAAGACTGAAATTAAAAAAAAAACCACCACTCAATATGCTGAGAAAAGAAATGCGCCTAAATTTTGCACAAGTGCACATGACGTGGTCTACCCAATGGCGATAGGTTGTCTTTTCAGATGAAAAAAAATTTAATTTGGAAGGACCTGATGGCTACAATTATTATTTCCATGACCTACGTAAAGAAGAACATCACTTGGACCGGTTGCACAGCCGGGTGGGGGGGTTATGGTATGGGGAGCAATATCGTACTACGGCACTTGCGACCTTCAATTTTTGACATCGCGCATGAACGCACAGGACTACAACACCGTGTTGAAAACGGCTTTTCCATATTTTCAAAACGTTTTTCAAAACCTACAGTGGACTTTCCAGCATGACAATGCGCCAATTCACACCGCCCGATCCGTGAAGTCATGGATTCAAGGCCAAAAAGTTGATCTCATGGAGTGGCCACCATACTCACCCGACCTTAACATCATTGAAAACGTCTGGGGATGGTTGGTCAGGAAAGTGTATGAGTCCGGAAAGCAGTATACTACAAAGACAGAGTTGATCGAAGGTATTAAAGACGCTTGGTCAACCATATCATTGAATTATATCGAAAAACTGTATAATTCAATTCCCAATTGAATTTTTGAAGTAATTTCAACCAAAGGAGGGACTACGCACTACTCATATTATTTAAAAATGATAGAAATTTTATGTATAGGTGTCATAAACTAATATTATTGGTTATCAACTTAATTAAATTGAATTTAACGCGGGGGGCGCTAACCTGATGACCAAATTTTTGTTTTTTTGTACCTTTCTCAAAAACATTCATTAAAAAAATTCCTTATTGCTACAATTGCCATTGTTATTTTATTTTAAAAAGAAATGATTGTAGCACAATATAAAAAAATCTTAAAGCTGCAGCTCTGATGGTTTCGAATTGATTGAACATTGTCAGTGAGCTTAAAGGGGGCGCTAACCTGATGACGCGCAGTGTATGTCTGTCCATTGTTCCTTCGATCAAAACCAGGATTTCAACTCCCGAAGCCGCCATGCATGCCCCAACCATGACACTTCCACCGCCATGCTTCATATATCCTTCTGTGTCATCACAACCATTGTTCCAGAGAAAAGACCAATTCCATAGACTGGAGATAAAACAACTAAACAGAATACTAAGCGGTCAGGCATTTGACAAAAACACTCTATTTAAAATGAAAGTCGTTGACAACAACTTATACGACACCTGTAATATTACAGAAGATATCTCACATATTATTTTAAATTGTTCAAAATACACAAACACCCGAATGAACTTCCAAACACTAACAAAGTACAACGATATATATCGATTACTCGCGCAAGAGCCTATCGCCAACTACAAATCGATAGCACAATTTACTAAGGCTGCCAACATAGAACTCTAATAACAATCTAATCCACATATAAATAAATTAAACTAAATAGCTAAATAAATTCATTTATAACTAAAACCAAAATACGAAACTCATCATCACGAATACGCTGTGGCGTTAACCTGTTATACATGGGGAGGCCAAAGAAATCTTCTGTTCAGAAGTATCTTAATATCAAAAAAAAAAAAGAAAAAAAGAAAGGAGCTACAATAAATATAAACGGCTCAAATTATATTTCATCCTTTGAAAAATTAAAATATCTTCTTATGAACGACCCCATACTTGCATACCCCGATTTTAAAAAACCATTTTTCCTAACCACAGACGCTAGCAATATAGCTTTAGGTGCGTTCATCTCACACGACCATAGACCTATTTCTTATGGTAGTAGAACACTTAACGAACACGAACTTAATTATTCAGCCATAGAAAAGGAATTACTATCTATTGTATGGGCAACCAAATATTTTAGGCCATATCTTTTCGGTGGAAAGTTCGAGATTGTAAGCGACCATAAGCCTTTAGTATGCCTCAACAATATAAAAGAACCAAATATGAAACTTCAAAGATTGAAAATAAAACTAAATGAGTTTCATTACAAAATTAAATATTTACCTGGCAAAGAAAATCACGTAGCAGATGCCCTTTCCAGAATTAAAATAGATGAAAACTTTTTAGGATCAACAGAAAGCACAGCAGCTACAATACATGGTGCTCATGAGGATAATGAAAATTACATTCTGTAGTGCCCAGTTTCTGCCGTTAGATTTATTTTTAAATTTTAAGGCGTTAGTTTGTATTTCAGTAAGTGATGGGTAATTGTGTCGATAAAAATAATCAGCTGAGCTTAGAAGTTCGATAGTTGTACTGGTGCAACCCTAGCGAAGTAGCATCATGCGCGATCGCATGCATTGGTCACACTCTATTCTAACGAACTTCCGCCCTGGCTAGACGCCTAAACCACGCTGCTCCTCCAGAAGAAATATATAAAAATTTAAATCGGAAATTTTCTTGGCCATCAAGGCAAATTATTAATTAATTACTTATCTGGAGCATCTAGGACAACGACTATTGTAAAGTTTTGTGAATCTTATTATCGTAAGTTAATTTTTGTGGATATTTGAATCGTTGGAAGTTTCTAATAAGTTCTTTTGAAAACTTAGCCATAATTAAATTGAATGCTGAAAGCCTAAGCAAGGAATTTCATATTCGAATTCCGAGAATTTGCCAGAAATAATTTTTGAGACACCGTGGGCTCAAAAGCTGCACACCGTGAAGGGCACAGAGACATTTCGACAAAGTCGACCAGCTTGGAATAGCCGCACGAATCGGATACGGGCAGAGAAAGTTTCTTCGTTGCGGATTGAGAGTCCGTTAGACCGAATTTGTTGCATAGGAATGCCAGACGCTTGATTTAACCTAACATTTTATTCCTAAGCATCATCCAGCGGACGACGAAGGCCTTCGACGGACCGGACGGATGGGTAAGTCCTAAGTTCTTGACATAAATCATGATCGTTCTGGTATTTCCCTGTTTGTATGCAAACAGAAAGCGAGTTCAGTGTCAAATAATCAGAAAATAAGAAAAAACTCTCTCAAGTACCGTAAAGCTAACAAAATATTAAAGAAAAAAGAAAATTGCCAATCAGTGTTGAGAAATTAAAACGATATTAAGAATCGCCCTTGACTGTGTGAGCGAGCCTACAGTTATTTATAATTAATCTCGTAATTTAAGTTGGAGACTTGCAAATTCCAATTGACATTTTCATTTTTGAATATCTATAAGTTTATATATATCCACCTTACAATTAAGATTCACAAAACAAATCATATTATTCCTAATTTGGCTTTTTGGATGCCTGAAATGATCCAATTATTTAATTTGATTACCATATATTATAAGAATCATCATTTTAGTTTAATCAACTCGGATTATGTTTCCGACTTATTGAAGTATTTTGGTATTCCGTAACCCTCGTGAATAAATATCATTTATAATGTTTGAGTAAAAGTTGTGTAATTGTGTGGCGAAATGTGAGCGGTGAGCTGAATTGTGTTGGGATTTTTCAGAATCTTGCGAAAGGAAAATCATTGGTTGGGAGGGTTTAGACGCGAAGCTATAATAACATCCTCATAGCTTCCCTATTCGTGCGATACTAATATACTCTTTTTCTCTATCCTTCTAGTTCATCTCTTTTGGTTAAATAATTGTGTAATATTCGTGCTCTAGGGACTTTGTTTTATTTTGTGTACTACGGGTGCATTGAGTAATGCTGGTCCAAAGAACCCCCCAAAGACTGTTTGCTAGCCGACAGCCAGAAGTCCCACCCGGATCAAACTTCTCGATACACTAAGCCCGTAGAAGTGTTGGCTTTAACTTTGTGGTACTCTTGCCCATCATAACATCTGATGATAAGGGACTGCGAGAGAGACTACCAATATTGGCTGAACCTGACCTCTTCTTGGATCAAAGAAGATTCTTTGACTAAGAGGGGATGTACATGATCTGGATTCATTCCGGGTTGTGTACATTACATAATTTTGGCGCCCAACTAGGAGGCTTGTTAGACTTGTATACAGTTTCTCGGTTCAACCGTGTTTCTTTATAGGATTCAGGCTGAACTGAAGGGTTCAAGAATTTCAGGTTCCTTTTTCCTTCTCCTACTTCTTATTCTATCTCTTAATAAAATCCCTAGCCTTTTTATCTATCCTTTGCTATCAAAAATTTTTATTTTTATTTCATTTCGCTTTCTTTTTGTATTCACGGATAGTTGGTTGAGTGACTTATTCATTAGAAATGCAGATATTTGGAGAATCCGAGTTCCGACCAGTGATAAGGCGCTTGAGCATTAATCGGTGAATATACTTAGAAACATATACAAACTCTACAAAATAGTAACAGACGTATATTATAGGCTGTGTTTTTCTTGGAATTCGTCAATTTTGATTGTTTCGATTTTACGACCAGAAAGCACAATAGGCTTGTGATGTCGGCGTTAGCATTGTAGTTTATTGATTCCATTCATTTCTTGTAATTATAATAGAACAAATGCTTCAGCGGAAGTCAATGAATTGACTGCTTGTTCATCTGGAACTGCAGAGATTTGGCTAGGCCCGAATTCTGACCGATGATACAAAGTGAGTTCAGTTTATGATATTGGTTGAAATTAGTCTTTTCGTTTTGGATTTGATATAGATAATTAGGTCTAAGACGACAAGATTTCTCTATCCCTTCACATATAAATTTCTGAGATTGAACTATCCATTAGTTCAATTCTCCCTCTATATTAGTACCGCACCTATAATTTTGCTCACCCTCACTTTAAAAACAAGGAAGGTAATCGTTATATGATAAAATATATGAAAACAAATTAAATCAAGTATCTAAAGTAATTTTTGTGGAAAAGTAAAGTAATTTGTTGTCAAAATGCCAGTAATTCGGAGTAATGAAGAATTGAGTGTGCTACCAGAAGCAGAATGTACCATTTGCTTGAAAGCATTATTAGAAACAGAAGAGCTTAGGATTACTAAATGAAATCATGTTTTTCATCAGGAGTGTATAGAAAATTATATACAAGAACATCAGGAATGTAATTTTTGTAAGAAACTATGCCACCAGAAAGATTTAGTCCAATTTATAATGTCAGATCATGCCGAGGGTCCCATAAGTAATAAAAACAAGAAGACCCATAATACTAGAGCTCAATCACAATCAAGTAATGTAGCGTCTCCGGCTAGTCAGTCAAAATCAGTAGGTAGAGGTAGAAAACCCAAATCTTCTACGGCACGTAAACCGGAGAACTCGAATCAACTGCGTTCAGCTCGGTCACAGCAAAAATCAATTTCAAATCGAGCTGCTGAGATAAATGTTAATTCAATCTTTGAGAGAATGGAATATTTAATTGATCAGAGATTGGGAAATTTGAATTTAAATAATTCAGTTGGACGATCTAGCAACCATTATGAGCATCGCGTTCCAACCCCAAGATCAGATTCAATATCACACCAGTATATTAATCCCGGAAAAGCCGCCCAATTAGTACAAAGTTGGGGTATTAAATTTGATGCGTCTCCTAAAGGTCCAACAGTATCAGAGTTTCTATACAGAATAAAAGCATTAACTGCAGATAATTTTCAGAGTGATTTTACACCGGTGTGCAGAAATTTGCACCTACTGTTAACCGGAAGAGCCAAGGAATGGTATTGGCGTTATCGAAAAGAACATGACGAAGTTATTTGGGAAGAGTTTTGTATGGATTTAAAACAAGAATACGACGATTTTAAGGATGATGATTTGATTCTTGAAGAAATACGTAACCGAAAACAAAGGAATGGTGAAGCATTTGATGTTTACTATGAAGACGTAATGACTTTGATATCGAGATTGGTAATACCTTTGGAGGAAAAACGACTCGTACATCAGCTACAAAGAAACCTGATTTCAGAAGTACGAGAAGCTTTATTATACGTTCCAATTGAATCGGTATCTAAGCTTCGCCAGTTGGTGCACCGCCGAGAGCAATTTCTCCGTGAAGAATCAGGAAAACGCATTACGAAGTATACAAATGTTAGGAAGAATATCGCTTTACTCGAAGAGACAGACGAAAATCCAGAGGAAGAAGATATTCAACCGGAGTTAAATGCAATTCAAGTCAAGGAAAATAAATATATTTGTTGGAATTGTGACATCGAAGGACACAGATGGGACATGTGCTTAGAAGAGCGCCGCATTTTCTGCTACGTATGTGGAAAGAAAAATGTCTACAATGTGATGTATGCCCATCCTTCCGTCGCAGTCGAGTGGACCCTCAGTAGATGTCAAGAATGACACAGCGACAAACAACATAACACCAGATTTGACAAATAAAAATCAGCCGTATCCCAGACTACCATACCATCAACGGCTGCAAAACTATTTAGCGATTCGAGATAAAATATTTGCACAGGAGGTTGCAACTTGCCAGTTTATTAGAAGTCGCTCAAGTGAACGTCTGCGTCGCTTTTGGAAGAAAGTAAAAGATGTCCAAAGACGAATAATAGCGTCTATGATTAACGAAGCCGCAGATGGCCGTTTCTACGCTCCAGTAAAGTTTTTTTTCTGAGCTTGGTCTATTGGATACTGGAGCCAATATCAGTTGTATCGGATCAGATTTAGCAGCAAAAGACTGGACGAAATATCCCGGATTTTCGACTATTGTTTCAAGTGTGGCCACAGCAGATGGGAAAAGACATCCAGTTACCGGAATAATAAGAACAGAGGTGCAATACGAAAGCAAGCGAAAACCTCTTTCTCTTTTTATTATCCCGTCATTAGCAAAACGAGTTATTTTAGGAATCGATTTCTGGAAATCTTTTGAGTTATGTCCAGAATTTTCATACCGTTGTAAACATATTAGATAAAAACATTCACTCGATTGATGACGAAAAGAAATGTTTATTAACCCCAGAGCAAGAAAAAAGATTAAACGATGTTATTCAATTGTTTCCGGATTTTAAACAACAGGGATTAGGCCGAACTCCACTTATTGTTCATGACATAGAGATCAAAGAGGCAACTCCAATCAAACAACGCTTCTATCCCGTGTCGCCAGCGGTTGAAAAGTTGATGTATAAAGAAATCGACCGAATGTTGGAAATGGGAGTGATCGAGAGAGCCAATAGTCCTTGGAGTTCTCCTATGCGTCTGGTTATGAAGCCCGGAAAAGTGCGATTATGTTTGGATGCAAGAAAAATAAATGAAGTCACCAAAAAGGACGCATATCCGCTGCAAAGCATAGATGGAATTTTCGCGCGACTGCCCAAAGCAAACTTTATAACAAAAATTGATTTAAAAGATGCCTACTGGAAAATTGCCCTTTCAGAAAAATCCAAACCTATAACAGCTTTTACGATACCCGGGCGCCCCTTGTACCAGTTCATGGTAATGCCATTCGGATTATGCAACGCTTCGCAAACCATGGCACGATTGATAGACGATCTAATTCCAGCAGATCTGAAATACTGTGTGTTCGGATACCTAGACGATCTCTGTGTGGTGGGTGTCAGAAGACTTTGATACTCATTTGGAAATTCTGATTCGTATGTCTCAGCAATTTAGAAAGGCAAATCTAACTTTAAATATAGAAAAGACAAAGTTTTGTGTTACTGAAGTGCCATATCTGGGCTATATTATAGGAAGAGGAGGAATTTCAACAGACCCTGCTAAAATAGAAGCAATAAAGACTTGGCCAATTCCGAAAACGATAAAGCAAACCAGAGGTTTCTTGGGTGTTGTTGGTTGGTATCGTAGATTCATTGATAATTTTTCTGATATTACATTTCCGATAACGCAATTGCTAACTAAGAAAAAGAAATTTTTATGGACACAGGAAGCTCAAATTGCATTCGAAAAACTTAAGGAAAAGCTTACCTCTGCACCGATCTTGATCAATCCAGACTTCAACAAGAAATTCTTCGTGCATTGTGATGCAAGCAACTATGGCATCGGAGCAACGTTGGTACAATTGGACGAAGAAGGAGCTGAGAAGCCTATAGCATTTATGTCGAAGAAGTTAACAACAGCTCAACGAAACTATAGCGTAACAGAACGCGAGTGCTTGGCTGCTTTGGAAGCAATTGAAAAATTCCGCTGCTATTTGGAACTACAAGAATTCGAATTCATAACCGACCACGCCAGTTTAGTTTGGTTGATGCGACAATCAGATTTGAAAGGAAGACTCGCGAGATGGGCCATGAAGCTGCAAGGTTATAAGTTTGAAGTAAGTCACCGACGAGGTCAAGATAATGTAGTACCCGACGCCTTGTCCAGAATGTTTTCAGAGGATTTGTGTGCTTTGGAAGAACTTCGCCCCTTAGTCGATTTGAACTCTCCTAGTTTCAATGACGAAGAGTATCAACAACTAAGACAGAAAACTGAAAAAGAACAGGAAAGATACCCGGATTTGAAAATAATAGATCAATTTGTTTATATAGGCACGGATCATGATGATGGAACAGAGTCCAGTCAAGTCAATATTTGGAAATGGATTCCACAAAGTTTGGCAAAAGAAGTTATAAAACGATCTCATGAAGACACAATATCTGCACATGGCGGAATGGCAAAAACTTTGGAGCTCATACGTCGGACATTCTTTTGGCCTGGCATGGTGGTACATGTGCGTGATTATATACGAAACTGTGAAACGTGCAAGTCAGCACCTAACCAAATCTTAAAGCCACCAATGGGTAAGCCCGCAGTATCAGAGAGACCTTTTCAGCGATTATATATTGATCTCTTGGGACCATATCCGAGAAGTAAACGTGGTCATATCGGACTCCTGATAGTGGTTGATCACTTATCGAAGTATCATTGGCTTCAACCCCTTAAAGTATTTAAGAGCAATGTGATTCAAGAGTACCTGCAGGATAATATCTGGACCATCTAGGACAACGACTATTGTAAAGTTTTGTGAATCTTATTATCGTAAGTTAATTTTTGTGGATATTTGAATCGTTGGAAGTTTCTAATAAGTTCTTTTGAAAACTTAGCCATAATTAAATTGAATGCTGAAAGCCTAAGCAAGGAATTTCATATTCGAATTCCGAGAATTTGCCAGAAATAATTTTTGAGACACCGTGGGCTCAAAAGCTGCACACCGTGAAGGGCACAGAGACATTTCGACAAAGTCGACCAGCTTGGAATAGCCGCCCGAATCGGATACGGGCAGAGAAAGTTTCTTCGTTGCGGATTGAGAGTCCGTTAGACCGAATTTGTTGCATAGGAATGCCAGACGCTTGATTTAACCTAACATTTTATTCCTAAGCATCATCCAGCGGACGACGAAGGCCTTCGACGGACCGGACGGATGGGTAAGTCCTAAGTTCTTGACATAAATCATGATCGTTCTGGTATTTCCCTGTTTGTATGCAAACAGAAAGCGAGTTCAGTGTCAAATAATCAGCAAATAAGAAAAAACTCTCTCAAGTACCGTAAAGCTAACAAAATATTAAAGAAAAAGAAAATTGCCAATCAGTGTTGAGAAATTAAAACGATATTAAGAATCGCCGTTGACTGTGTGAGCGAGCCTACAGTTATTTATAATTAATCTCGTAATTTAAGTTGGAGACTTGCAAATTCCAATTGACATTTTCATTTTTGAATATCTATAAGTTTATATATATCCACCTTACAATTAAGATTCACAAAACAAATCATATTATTCCTAATTTGGCTTTTTGGATGCCTGAAATGATCTAATTATTTAATTTGATTACCATATATTATAAGAATCATCATTTTAGTTTAGTCAACTCGGATTATGTTTCCGACTTATTGAAGTATTTTCCGTAACCCTCGTGAATAAATATCATTTATAATGTTTGAGTAAAAGTTGTGTAATCTTCCTTGTGGCGAAATGTGAGCGGTGAGCTGAATTGTGTTGGGATTTTCCAGAATCTCATCCAGAATCTCATCCTCATAGCTTCCCTATTCGTGCGATACTAATATACTCTTTTTCTCTATCCTTCTAGTTCATCTCTTTTGGTTAAATAATTGTGTATTCGTGCTCTAGGGACTTTGTTTTATATTATGTACTACGGGTGTATTGAGTAATGCTGGTCCAAAGAACCCCCCCAAAGACTGTTTGCTAGCCGACAGCCAGAAGTCCCACCCGGATCAAACTTCTCGATACACTAAGCCCGTAGAAGTGTTGGCTTTGGCCTAATTTGTGGTACTCTTGCCCATCATAACATCTGATGATAAGGGACTGCGAGAGAGACTGCCAATATAGGCTGAACCTGACCTCTTCTTGGATCAAAGAAGATTCTTTGTCTAAGAGGGGATGTACATGATCTGGATTCATTCCGGGTTGTGTACATTACAATTCCAATAGTAGAAAAACCCATTAATCATTTCAACAGGCAAATAGAATTCATTAGATAATCGTAAGATATCTTTGCAGTAAGAACACTGTAGTATATTTTCATAATGAACAAGATTTTCCCATATTCCAACAAGCTTTTATTGAAATAATACAATCAAACGCAAATACAAAAACCTCGAAATCTAGCATAAAGTTAGAGGACCTTCAAACGTTTGCACAATTTAAAGAAATAGTCCTAAAACAACATAAAGAATTATTACATCCAGGAATCGAAAAAACGATTATTCATAATTCAAAACATTATTAATGAATGCTCAGTATACAATATCGCAAAGACAGAAAATAGAAATACGAAACTAACTTTTGAGATAACACCAGAAACTTTTAATATCAGAGAAAAATACGTCATGGACTTTAACATGATCGACAATTTACAATTCCTTTCATGTTTTGACATTTACTCCAAATTTGCAACACTTGTAGAAGTAAAGTCTAGAGATTGGTTAGAAGCCAAGAGAGCAATTATGAAAGTATTCACTGAAATGGGCAAACCAATAGAAATAAAATCAGACAAAGAAAGATTCAGCATTTCTGTGTATAGCACTAAAAAATTGGCTACAAGAAGAAAATGTAAAGTTAGAAATCACATCAAGTAAAAACGGCATTTCAGACGTAGAAAGATTCCGTAAAAGAGTACATGAAAAACTTTAGTGATAATTACATTGATAATTACATTGAAGATAAAATAATCAAATTTGAAAAAATTCTCTACGTATACAACCATAAGACGAGACATAAAACAACTAACCGAACACCAGCGTACATTTTTATTAATGCAGGATCCCCCGACTATAATACCCAAACCAAAAAAAAAACATCATATAAACAATTTAAATGAAAATAGACATGACTTCGAAATCGACACTAGATTTAAACAAGCACCAATAGTAAAGTCAAAAAACGACAAATCCATTCAAAAAGACAGGAGAAATAAATCAGTTAGACGAGAAACATTTTAAAGAAAGAGGACAAAAAGTCACACACTACAAATAAAAATTCAAGAAGAAAAAGAAAGTTAATAAAAGCTAATACGACAATTAATTAATTACAGGTCAACAACTCAAGATGACTTTTTTGTGCATTATGCTACTTTTAACATTAAAAACAACATGCAGCCAATCCATTGACATAAACCCAGTAAAAGCAACAAACGGTTACTTAATATTTAAAACAGGAACCATGGATCTACCGACAAACTTTGAATATTTTTTTGAATATCATTATTTAAAAGTGAATCTAACTCTAATAGACATTATATATAATAATTTAATGCAACAAGCACAGGAATTTAAAAACCTAATCCATATTTAATACTTAACAGAAAAATTAAGTAGGGATATTAATGGAATACACATTGTAAATCGTAATAAACGAGGACTAATTAACGGAATTGGTTCAATATACAAATATCTTTTTGGTACTCTTGATCAGGAAGATAAAGATGAATTAGAAGAAAAAATAAATAATCTTGAAAGCAATAGTGTACAAGCAAACGAACTAAATTACGTAATAGGCACTGTTAATAAAGGTTTAGAAGTAATAAACAACCTCAGGGAAGAAAAAGAAAAATCAGTAAGATTAGAAGTTCTAATCTTTAATTTTGAGCATTTCACAGAATACATTGAAGACATAGAAATGGGCATGCAGCTCACCAGACTAGGAATTTTCAACCCAAAACTTCTAAAACATAATCACTTCAGTCATGTTAATTCGGAATAACTAATGAATACAAAAACTTCCACCTGGCTTAAACCAAGTTCAAACGAGATATTTGTCTCTGATTTGCCATGGAAAAACCACGTTCGGTGCGGTGCGGTCTCTGTGTGTATGTTTTTTTGTTATACCCTTGCAGAGGGTATTATAAAATTGGTCAGACGTTTATAACGCACAGAAGAAGACGTTTCCAACCCCATAAAGTATATATATTCTTGATCAGCATGTGAAGCTGAGTTGATATAGCCATGTCCGTCTGTCCGGAATAACATATAAATATTTCGCCCCCTAATATTCATAACGTTAAAGTAAACATTCGTTTTACAAACAATTGTCCCCCTCATAATCAAAGCGTGTGAGCGCTAACCCATAAATTAACATAAACAATTAAACACTTGAAATAATAATTGTCCCCCTAACAACCAAAAGCGTGAGAACGCTAACTCAGCAATTAAATTCGGGCCAATCAAATTGCATCAATATCAATCACGCCACTAAAGGGCTCACAAATTTAGCTTATAAATATAACCATAAGACATTTTTGTAACTCAGTTCTTAGTTTTCATTCAAATAATAAAGTACGTTGCTTTTAACTCACATAACATATCTTTTTTTCCTTATTGGGAAAACCGGATATCTAATTATATATACATGTACATACCTACAATATGTATATACTAATATGTATATACTATATGGAATTTATGTATGTATAATTTGGCTGAGATATTGTGATTGTTGTTGTTGTGGGCGTTTGATGACTTCAGAGAGAGAGAGAGAGAGAGAGACTTCAATCTTTGTTTTTTTTTTTTATTTATTTTATTTTATGTCTGCGTTGAAAGCGTTAAAAATGACTGATTGGTTTTTACTTGAATATAAATTATATGGCATACTGATAAGCCAAAAGCTTAACCTTTGACATTTTGTAAACTGGTAATCTATATATTCATATGCACATACATAAATTTCTGTATTGGTACGCAATTAAAAAAGCGAAGACAAGAAGAAAAAAATTTTAATATAATGTATGTATGTATGTAAAAATGAAAAATCCAAAAACTGAATGAAAATTCATATAACAAATTCTCTTGGACCCTCAGGCAACTAGAACTGTATGTGTTGATGATGATTCATCACCATTGCTCCACCCTTCTGCCTACATTCCCAACAACTCTTCAGCCTGCCATTTTACCACATTTCAATTTCCGTTCCTTTTCTGTTTTACGGCTGAAAGCATCAATTTTTATTTTATTGATTTCGATTTCTCTTCGGTTTTTTTCTCTCAATTTTTGTATTTGGTTTTTGTGCAAATGCACTATGGTCTGGATGTCGATTTTTTTGGCATAAAGTCCAAATTTTCATGAAAAGATTCGGTGGTTTTGGTAATTGATTATGAAAGTAGATACACTGAGCACAAAATATCCATAAAAAAAAATTTTTTAATGGCATCCCTGGGTTCGTACCAGGGTCTCAAAGTCAGACATGTGCTTTGTGCGTAATCGACATTTGGAAAGTGAAAAAAAAACCTAAAGTTTAAAGTGCCACCATTTGTGGAATTTTGCACATAAAAATAATTTAAAATATGGAAAATATACATCAAGGTATGTAGTTTTTAATGTATATATTTATTTTATGTGTAGTCTTAGGATTTAAGTGTTGTGTAATGTCCAATAAATGTGTATTTTTTTAGAAAATTGTTTTGCGTTCTCTGTGTTTCGTGGAATAGAACTAACAAGCTGACACCTGCTGACAAAAAGTAATGACACAAGTTGGTACCTATATATGTCGTCTTTGATCGCTTTTCTAAACTTGGGACTAGTTTTTAAACTATTTCTAAAAGAGGTTCTTTCATTTATGATATAGTTCCTATTAAGATCTTAAGAATATCTCAAGTTAAACTATGAATTAGTAGAAGTTTGCCAAGGGCGTATCTAGGGGGAGGAATGCAGAGATATTTTCTCCCAAAAGCATGCAATAAACAGTATAAGAATAAGCTTTTTGAAACATATAAAGATGTTACAAAATATTCTTTATTATTTTAAGTTACAAGGTTTACGAAATGTTATAAATTTGTAGCAAATAATTAATACTTTCCATACTTTTGGAAGCAAATATTCCTGATTAAATTAAACTGAAACATTAAATACTTTTTGTTAAGTTCCATATAACGTAATTGAATCACTTTATGGTAAAGTGAACTAACAAGAACATAAAGTCATGTAAGGGTAAAAAAAAATTTAGATTTCTAAGTAAACGTTAGTGACTGTCTTTTGTGTTTCCTTCATTCATTCATTTTAGGTGTAGCCCTATAGCTCCTCTCTCCCCGCCATTGATGCCTCGGGCACCACGTTGTGCTTGGAGACCCTCAGACCGAACCGAGTATAGCCTTAACCACCCGTTGGTTTTGCTACTGTGTGAACTCTTAAGAGTATCACGCATCTATTGTTTTTCGTGTTTTTCTTTTCGCGTTAGCTATGCAAATCCATTTTTAAAAAAATTTTTTTTTTCATCTTCTTTTGATATGTATATAAAGTTCATAAATTGTTTGTATTTTTCCACTGTAGATTGGTTTTTGCGAGAAGAGTAGCAACTTTAAACCAATAATAAAACACTTTTACTTTCACGTTTATTTTGGCATTTAGGTTTCGATTACATTCCTGAGAGCGTTGGCAGTGATGAGCGATACCAAAAAGAAGGTAAACATTTTTCAGTTCATCTCATTTACCCAAAGTGTTTTTATCTCATAACGCTTGCACTGTGTTTCAATAGGTCCAAAACTGTGAGATTATCTGGTAGCAAATCCTGTAAGTATTCTGGTTAGTTACAGTTCCCTTTTGTTTAATGTAAGTTCACTTACTTGACTTTCAAAACAAATATAAAAGGACAAGCCCAAAGCTCGCACAAAAACTGAGAAGTTAATTACTTTTGCATATACTGAAGAACTTTATTATTTTTTTTTGACAATATTTAAATAGAACAAATTTTTAAGAAGTAATTTTTCTCATAGTTTTCTTGCTGCTGATTGTGTGACATCTCGTTATTAGTAGATATAACCACCGTTGCTGGCATATTTTGTATCCAGACCAGAGTAACCAATATAGCCAGCATAGCCAGTATTGGCAAATAAGTTCTCTAAGGACTCGTATATGTACTATACTGAGGCACCGTATAGTTCTTATAACTGGACGAAATCAGGGGCGAGGCATAGCTAGATCCTGAATAATAACCACCGCCAGTGGCAAGTAACTGTTCCATAAATGTGAGACATCACCTCCACAAAGGACCAGAGAACTCAAAGCGATGGCAAATACAGTTAGGCAGTGCTGAAAGAGGTATGATTAACTTAGTTGATTTGTTTTCAGAATGAAATATTGCATCATCAAGCTATATTTTTCTCTCAATCTACTTATTCTTCTTTCTATAGCGCTTAAATTTAAATGAAAGCCATTACTCATTTGATTTCTTATATAAGTTTAATCAGTCCTACTTATACAATTAGGTCTTTTGTCGTTTCCAAAAAGTTTTTTTATTTTTACCAAATCGTATGGACTTAGATTTGTGATTGAATTGAAAACTACAAATATAATCAATTGAATAGTCTTTATGTCTATCAAAGTTGCAGGAAACTATATAGGGATAATTTTGGTTGAAGTTTTAGAATTCTTCTTATCTGAATATATTCTATATTCAGCATAATAACGCTTAAAATATAAGATTATACGAATTTTAATTAAGAATTTTTTCTGAGAATAATCTGATTTTTGTTAGAAGCTATTTCCTTTGTTCTTGTTTTAAATCCTGTTTTTAATTTACTGGTCCCAGATTGTTTAAGATTAAACAACGGTTTCATTTGAAATGGCTTTACCAAATCAGATGCAACAAGAAATATACAAAACGAAAACCAAAATATAACACAAAAATAAGTCATAAAGATTCATATGACAATTATTGCTTAAAAACCAAACAAAACATGCATCCACACTCTGTGGAAAACACTTAAGATTACAACAGCGGCGCGTTATCAAGTGGCCAACGCTGAGCATGAAATGTGTGGCTAATTCATGAATTCATAATATGTGTGTGGCTAATTCAAAGCCCAGTGAAAAAAAAGCAATATAAAAATATAAAGTTGGTGTGTGGCGTATTTGAAGCCCTAATATCAAAAAAAAAAGTTAACTAGTGTATATATACACTATATGTAGTTGACAACTACCAACAGCAGCAGAGCAACAAGATAGTTGCAAAGGAGAGAAGAAGAAGAAGAAAGAAGAAAGTCTGGTGCGATGACCGGCACCGGTACCGCCTGAGCCCATAGGCCCTGGACAACAGCAGCTGATCGAGATATGAAACAAAAAGGCGAGCAAACTATCGCTACGCAGCGGCAGACAAGCAGCGGCAGATAACTCTACTTGGCGGACAACAGTGGCGAACGGTGTCTACAACAGGATCATCAGATAAGATATAAATTAAAATAGTTTATATTATATTATATTATTAATATTATATTATTATATATACTTATACTCTTATACCAATATCCTAATATTTGAATAAGACAAAAATGTTCCCCACAAAAACTGAAAAATTGTTAGCGAAGCAACACGAGTTGCATAAACGGTTAAAGAATCTAGAAGAGTTAGATGCTAGTAAGTTTACTAGCAAGATTATTAACGAAGTAAATGAGATACAGAAGCTATGGATTAGTTACCATAGCCAAATGCTAGAGAGTGGTGTAACTCAACACTACTACTTCACAGATGGAAAAGAAGGAAGGTTTAGATATGGCAGCCAAATTACTAGCCAAAGGAGAGTCTAGCAGGCAGAGCACTGTTGTTTCGGAAACCATTGAAGCAGATGCAACAATGTCAGAAAATGTTGAGGTCAGCAACGGAGAGTCGCGGGGAAACGCGACCTCCAGTATTGAGAACCAGGAAAAATTTGAAGAAAAGGTTCGTCATCTCCAGCAATATTTGGAGATGGTGAGCAAAGATTTACGTACGATAGACAATAGAACAGGCGAAATGTATATTAAGAAAATAAAATTCTTGTTCACGAAGGTACAGGTGTGCCAAGCTTATACACATGAACTATACAGAGATAATGAAACGTTTAAAGAGGTCATAGAAGAATTGGAGTTCGACCTTCAGAATACCTTGGTAGCATTAGAAGAGAAAACAAACGATCAGAAAAGTTTGAAAGTTGAGAATGTTACCGTGAGAGAGGAACTACCGGTGTTGCCAAAAATACAGGTACCCACGTTTTCTGGTGATCCTAGAGAATGGGATCTGTTTGTGGAATTATTTACGGAATTAATTGAAAAAGAGAGGATTTAAGTCTGGCTCTTAAGTTCAATTATTTAAAATCCGCGTTAAAGGGCGAAGCGAGGAGCATGGTGGCTCATTTACTGTCAGGTTCAGCTGACAATTATAGTGCCGCTTGGGAACTCTTAACCAAGAGGTATGAAAACAATCCGAGGGTATTTTCCGAACAATTAAGTCGGATCGTTGATTTACCGATGATCAACAATGAATCCGCAAAAAGTGTAAAAGGAGTGATTGACATAGTTAATGAGTCAATGCACTTAATTAAAATAAAAGCAAATTTATCCGATGAAGTTGACGTAATATTCGCTCAACTGCTGCTAAGGAAATTTGACAGAGAGGCTCTGCAATTATATCAGAGCCAAATTAGAAAAACAAGAGAAATTCAAAAGCTATCTGATGTCATGGAATACTTGGAGCAAAGATATTGCTCGCTAAGTGCCATGACGAGAAAAAGCCGTTCCAAAAAGCGTCGGTTGCGGTGTTTAACGATAGTTTGTCCGATCTGCAAAGGTCCCGGGCATAGCGCACCTCTGTGCTATAAGTTTAAAGCGCTAACACCCAAAGAAAGCGTGGAAATAGCCAAAAAAGTGCAACTGTGTACACGTTGCTTGAAGCATTCAAGCAACAAGAGATGCACTAATGAAATGGTCTGTTCATTGTGCAGCAAGGGATACCATACCCTTCTTCATTTTGGGGAAAAACAGGCGAAGGTGAATAATGGCCTGCTAGGACAAAATACTAAATTTGGCTGGATCGTATCGGGATGTACGAAGTCAAAAGGAGATGAGTCTATAGTAGCTACAACAATAGATATTACAGATATGGAGCGGTTTTGGCAAATGGAGGCAGATGAAAAAGATGATACAGAAGCTAGCGAATGTGAAGAAAATTTTAACAAGACGACTAGGATTGATGCCTCAGGAAGATATGTAGTGACGATTCCGTTTAAGCAAGAAAAGGAATTAGGTGACTCGAAGACGCAGGCAACTGCGCGATTTCTTAACTTGGAGAAAAAGTTTCAGAAAAATCCAAAACTTAAGGAGGAGTACGAAAAATGCATTAACGAATATTTGGAGTTGGGCCGTATGGTCGAAACTAAGGATGAAGGTGCGTATTATCTCCCACATCAAGCAGTAATAAAAGAAGCAAGTCTGACAACTAAATTAAGACTAAATTGACGCTTCCGCGAAAACAACGAATAACAGGAGTCTCAATGATGTGATGTGGATTGGGCCGCGACTTCAAAAAGACATATTCGATATAATAGTAAAGTGGCGAAAATGGCAGTACGTAGTATCTGCAGATGTTGAAAAAATGTATCGGTAGATAAACATTGATCTAAACGATCAAAAATATTTGCATATTTTATGGAGAACTTCACCGCAGAAAAAATTAAGAATATATAAATTGACAACAGTGACGTACGGTACGGCATCAGCACCTTATTTAGCTACAAGGGTACTTGCAGAGATAGCAAACAGATGTCAAGATAAAGTAATTAGTGAAATTATCCGAGATGAATTCTACATGGATGATTTAATGACTGGAGGTAATACCGTACAAGAATCAAAACGCAAAGTTCAACAGGTTTCCAGAGAGCTGGAAAAAGCAGGAATGAATTTGAGAAAATGGATTTCGAATAAGTCCGAAATTATTGAAGAGGTTATTGATACAGGCGATAATAAAGTATTTAAAATTGATGAGAACGAGGCAATTAAAACCTTGGGGTTGCAGTGGGAACCAATTAAAGACGAATTTAAGTTTAAGGTACACAGTGACGAGAACAGAAAGGTGAATAAAAGAGGTGTGCTATCCACACTAGCCAAGATTTATGATCCACTAGGTTGGCTAGCACCTGTAACGGTAATAGGCAAATTATTTATGCAGAAGTTGTGGCTAGCAGAGCAAAATTGGGATCAAGAGTTGTCCGATAACGAAACAACAGAATGGAAATCCTTCAGGGATAATTTGGTCTATCTGGAAGAAATCAGACCAGGGTTTGAAAACTGTGAAAACTGTCAACAGTTTTGCTGTGTGCTGTTGCTTCTGCTTCGGAAACTATGAACAGTCGAAGCAAAAGCAACAGCAAAAAACCGAATTCAGAAAATCTGACAGCAAAATCAGCAGCAAATAACCGAAATAGAAAATTTTGACAGCAGCAGCAAACAGCAAAAATCCGAAAGCAAAAAACCCGACAGCAGCAGCAATAGCAAAAACCCGAAACAGATTGCTTTGATAGCAACAGCAAAGTTATACATTTTAATACTAGGAACTGTTCCGACTGTTGCTATTGGCCAAATTCGGAAGTCGACGAAAGCAGCAGTCGGAAAAATAGTCGCAGCATACTACTTGATTCTTGATTTTTGGCCTACTTTGATTTTACCTATACATACATAGTATGTATTACATACATTTAAAAGTACACATACTCATGTATGTATGTATAGGTAAAATCAAAGTAGGCCAAAAATCAAGAAGCAAGTAGTATGCTGCGACTATTTTTCCGACTGCTGCTTTCGTCGACTTCCGAATTTGGCCAATAGCAACAGTCGGAACAGTTCCTAGTATTAAAATGTATAACTTTGCTGTTGCTATCAAAGCAATCTGTTTCGGATTTTTGCTATTGCTGCTGCTGTCGGGTTTTTTGCTTTCGGATTTTTGCTGTTTGCTGCTGCTGTCAAAATTTTCTATTTCGGTTATTTGCTGCTGATTTTGCTGTCAGATTTTCTGATTTCGGTTTTTTTCGGAAGCAAAAGCAACACAAAGTATTTGTTTTCATATTTGATAAACAGTCACAGCAATGAATAGCATAAAATTTATGACTTTTGCTAATTCGACTACAGCAATTTAAACACTGAATCAGACTACCCCGATGGATCAAGACACAGCCTAATATGTTGTTACAGATTCATGGTTTTGCTGACGCTTCAGAAAAGGCATATGCTGCGGTGGTATATGCTAAAATAGGTGAGGCAGTCACCTTAATAGCCAGCAAGAACAAAGTTAATCCAATCAAAAATAGGAAGACTATTCCTAAATTGGAATTATGTGCAGCACACTTGCTGTCGCAATTGCTACAAAGAGTCCAGCAATCTATTGCTACTCCATCTGAAATGCTTGGAGTGACTCTACTATTACACTGTGCTGGATAAAGAACGGTGCTAGTAAAGAAAAATTCGTAAGGCGTCGCATAGAGGATATCCGAAAAATCAAAGAAATAACATGGAACCATGTGAAATCTCAAGGGGTATATATGGGTAAATAAGGTAAAAGATTGTGAATTGTAAGGGAATGGGCCAAAATGGCTCGGTGAGGCAAAAGACAAATGGCCTAAACAAAAATCAGATCATGACAAGGTTATGGTAAATTCCGTACTATTAAATACAGAGTAGTATTATGCAGGAATTAATTGAAAAGTATTCCTGTATGAATAGGCTGCTCAGAATTACGGCATATGCATTAAGATTTATTAGCATTAAAAAAAGAGATAAGGTGTACCCATCATATTTAACAGTCAATGAACTTAAGAATGCTAAAAATGTTATAATTAAACACCAACAAGCATATTAATTTAGCAGAGAGATATCAAAATATCTTACGCAGAACAAGAAAATTGACATGAAAAGCCAAATTTTGAGATTAAATCCATTTTTGGATAACGATGGAATATTGCGCGTGGGGGGAAGATTGCAAAATGCCAACATATGTTTTGATACTAAACATCCTGTGATTTTAGATAAATCACATTTAACAACGCTGTTAATTAAAGATGCTCATAAAGAGACCTTACACAGGAATTTTGAATATTCGGTTTAAGAAACGCCCTTAAAAAATACTCCCTCAGGTATTTAAGGGCGTTTCTTAAACCGAATATTGCGTTACTTGTGCCAGATACCGCTACTTGTGCCAGATACCGCCAAGTAACCTACCCAAAAACAGGGTAACGGTGTCATCCCCATTTCATAACACGGGGATTGATTTTGCCGGTCCATATCATATAAGATGCTCCAAAAACCGGGGACAAAAAACATTCAAAGGGTACATAGCAGTATTTGTGTGCTTGTCAACTAAGGCAATTCATTTAGAAGTTGTTAGTGACTTGACAACTGATGCCTTCCTAGCAGCATTTCGAAGATTTGTTGCAAGACGGGGTAAGTGCGCTAACATATACTCCGATAATGGGACGAATTTTGTGGGAGCAGCTGCTTTTTTTTGAACATTATCTTGAACTCAAGATAATGTTCAAATTGCTCCTTTTCTAGAACGAGAACAGATAAGCTGGAGGCTTATACCTCACTTCGGAGGTATTTGGGAAGCTGGAGTAAAATCAGTCAAGTATCATTTAAAAAGAGTAATAGGAGATAGTAACCTCACATATGAGGAACTGGCAACTTTATTGTGCCAGATAAAAGCCGTACTAAACTCAAGGCCGTTGTATACGATATGGACAATAATGAGGTGTTTACTGCTGGACATTTCTTGATTGGAAGACCAACATTAGAAGCAGCTGAGTCCATATCAGAAGAAAAAATTGGAAATTTACACAGATGGAAATTAATTCAGAAAATGAAAAAGGATTTCTGGTTGAAATGGAAAGACGAATATCTATATACTCTCCAGCAAAGGAATAAGTGGCGACGAACCACAGAAAATTTAGAGAATGGACAGGTCGTACTGATTAAAGATGAGAATTGTCACCCAGCCAGGTGGCCTCTGGGCAAGATTGAGGAAATTCACAAAGGCAGGGACCATAAAGTAAGAGTGGTAAAACTCAAATTGCAGGAAGAATCAATTACAAGGCCTATTAGTAAAATCTGTCCACTTGTTGGGGTAAAATATCCGAAGACGTTGAGGAGAAGCGATATCGGAAAAGTACCAGAGTCTGTAATCTGTCCAAAGTAGGAACCGTAATGATGTTAGCAATGTTGGTGCTGCTTTGTCAACTTTCGAATGCAGCAAGCATTAAAGATAATCGACCAAAAATTACGGTAAAAGAACTAAACGCAACAGCCGCATTATATTTAGATCTAGATTTTCGAAGACCAGTGCCATTTTGTATTAAACAGCACGGTAAAACGAATTACGGAAATCGAAGAAAATAATAGATTGTTCATGAATCAAAATAAGCCAAGAAGCAAACGAGCACCGTTTGAATTCATGGGTTCACTGTACCATATATTATTTGGCATCATGGATGCGGATGACAGGGTGCAGATCGAAGAAAACATGAGAAGTTTACTGACAAATCAGCAAAACTTGAAACATCTAGAAGAAAAGCAGACATCGATAGTAGACTCCACGGCAAACATTCTTAACATGAACAACCGAATCGAAAATATGACAGAATTACTGAAAGAAAGCTATTACGTATATAGAGAATCCATCCAGTTCTTCATGATTGTAAGGCAATTAAGTTCCGTGGTTGATGAATGTGAAAAAATTCAGACAGGAATTATAAATCTTTTAATAGACATTAACCATGGTAGGTTGAACCCTAATATTTTAAAACCAAGCCAAATGAAATTGGAAATAACAAAAATAAAGGACAAGTTGTCCGAAGCATTAGTACTACCAGGTAAAAGGACAGATACTGAGTTAAAAGATATATATACTCTGTTGACGGCCAAGGCTATTTTCATAGTTTGGTAGACACCCGTCTTTTCTTTATAAAGTTATTCCAGTGCCTGTACGATTGAATAATAATCAAATGGTAATGGTTCATATAGATAGTCAGTACTTAATATATAATTTTGAAATAGACGCGTATCATTTAATGTAATAAAACAACGATTATTGAGACAAGATCTTACTGGGTAGAATTAGATAGCAGCAGAAGTTGGTTATTCAAGGTACCACCTAAAACTAAGGCCAGAGTCCAATGCGGTAACGAACAGCAGGAGGTGCTAGACATACCAGAACAAGGAATTTTGAGTCTCAGATCAGGCTGCACAGCTAGGGCAGAAGATAAAATTCTAGTAGCTCATCATAGCGTTCAGTCAGAGTCGTACATAGCTATTAAAACTTCGCACGTAGGCGATATTAGTAACATAGCAAATATAGCATGGAATCCAGTAGAAGCAAACATAGTAAATCATTCAGCAGAATTAGAAAGAATAGGAAGTCAATTAAAATCGTTAAAGGAACATCATATTGAATTACTAGGCTTAAATTTCCATCATGTAACTGGTCATGCTTCCTTAATGTTAGTCATCTTACTAATGATAATATTAATAATAGTTTGTTTAAGACAACTTAATAAAAATAAACGAAACCCAATCGCCCCATTTGGCGGCCCCTCGCAGAATGTTTAAGATTAAACAACGGTTTCATTTGAAATGCTTCACCAAATCAGATGCAACAAGAAATATACAAAACGAAAACAAAAATATAACACAAAAATAAGTCATAAAGATTCATATGACAATTATTGCTTAAAAACCAAACAAAACATGCATCCACACTCTGTTGAAAACACTTAAGATTACAACAGCGGCGCGTTATCAAGTGGCCAACGCTGAGCATGAAATATAAACAATTTTCAACCACCGAAAAACGTCGGTCATTAGAATAAGTATTTTTAAGAACAATTGTCGCCTCCTAGTGTTTAAGAGTTCATGTACACACAATACTTTTGTAAATAAAATCAGTTCATATTTTGAATTCAACGAATGAAGATTGAGTTATTTTCCTTCTCTCCGGGAATCCCTATTCACAGATAATACAAATTGAATTACTAAAGTTTTTTTCTGTCGAAGAGTTATCAACAAATATTTTCTTAATCCTGGCACTCTCAGAATAAAATGAAGCTTTTGTTTAATATTTTGTGCGAATTATTCTAACACATTGGAATATTTGAAACAAAAACGCAAAGATGTTTTAAATTCCATAAAAATGTAAGACTCTAGTTAATTCCAAATTTGATTCAATCACTTGGTTTAACAAAAGTAAACCAAGTTAAAAAGTTAAAAAGTAAAATAAAATGTTCTTTTAGAATTGCTTTCTATATACTTGCCATATTTATTTCGTTTACAGATCTTTTAAGGATTCGATTTTGCTTTGTTTTCGATGTAGTCGATGTGGACACTGTAGAGCAACTGTTGTCATATCCATTGTTTGCTTAACAATTTATAGGTACTCCAAAAGTCGGAACAAACATGTCTCTAGTGGGCAAAGATCATTACTCAACCTCAACCGAATCGTTTAGAAATGAAAGAAAATTTTCTATTTACTTTTTGTATCCCACGAGTCTCTGATTCCGAGTCATTCCCAAAATTGGTTTGCCATGGAAAAAGCACGTTCGGTGCGGTGCAGTCTCTGTGTGTATGTTATTTTGTTATACCCTTGCAGAGGGTATTATAAAATTGGTCAGACGTTTATAACGCACAGAAGACGTTTATATTCTTGAATAGCATGAGAAGCTGAGTTGATATAGCCATGTCCGTCTGTCCGTCTGTCCGTCCGTCCGTCCGTCCTCCGTCTGTGCATATGCGTTTTACTCAGCCGTCTTAAGAGCTATCGGGCTGAAATTTTTTGCGGTGGTTTTTATTACCCAGGAAAAATAAAGTATGAAAACCATCAGGATCGGACCACCATATCATATAGCTGTAAAAGAACTAATTTCATAAAAATTGGAGTATGCTATGAAATTTACATATGTGATAATATTGGATATAAAACCCCAGGTTCCTAAATTTGAATGTGATCGGATAAATATAACAAAAGTTACAGTCAATATAATAATCGGCTCTGATCCCAGCTCTGCCGGCAGCGCTGCTTGCTGTCTACTAGTAGAGCTAGTAGCTACTTCTTTCGTCATCAACAGAGTACATGCATACACACACAGACGCAACGCTACATAAACTGTATGTGTATGCGTGCGTTGCTTTGCTTTGGGAATGAGGGAAGAAAAAGAGCAAATCGTAAAATAGAGAGTAAAATTGTTTTGTTTGTATATTGACGAATTGAGTTGCAGAAAACAAACATGTTAAATTATTATTACCAAGGACTGCAAGGGTATATAAACTTCGACATAGCCGATGTTAGCTTCTTTGATATTTTTAGTTTCTTATTGTATTTTATGACCCCTCAACTGCAACAACACTTGCACCTCACCTTCCTGCCAGACACCTAGTCTCAGACACCTCTCCGTCCTTCTCTCACGCCCACTATCCGAAAAAAAAAATGGTGTGAAGAAGAAAAATTTCTGTTCACTAGTCGCGAGCTCTTTTACTTTAATTATACACAATTTATATACATATTTTGTTGTGGTTGTTGTTTTCTAAAACACATGCACAATATTTTGTTGTATTGTGTTCGGGGTTGGGTTTAGATTTGGATTTGGGTTTATGACATTTTGCGGTCGCCTTGTTTGAGACGCGCTTCGGTCTTGTTTATACAATAGTTGCCCAGTTGTCCATTTGCCGCTGCTGCTCATATGGTTTATGACTGTGAGGGTCACTCTCTGAATGCAGTTGGGTGGGCTTTTCGGTTCAAGTTTTGTTTCGGTATCGGGTTTTTTTTTGCAACGTTACTCAAAACATGACATCATTATGCATATATAAATGGGAGCAAGTAAAAGTAATTACTGTTAATATATATATTTAGAGCAAGTTCTTGACATACACAGTTTGGAATAGATCTTAACTATGTTTAACCTAAGGTATATAAGGCTTAAATCATTGTTAACGTTGGCCAGTTGACTTGATTATACTTAGTTTTGACCTCAATTTGGTTTCAGAGGATCTTGTCATAGCTATTTATACAAGTTAGAGATGATATTTAAACTGAAATTTACTTGTAAAGTAGAAGTTCTTAGCAAAAGAACGACACCTATTCACGTGTGAAATATTTGTCAAGATATCACGCTGTAATGGCAAACTTAATTTCTCTATTCCTTTTTTTGTAGTTGATGTGTTAGCAATAATAATGAAGTAAGTAAGTCATCTCGCCGACTTGGGTATACCATACACTAGGTGAAACAAATATTTAAAATTTCGAAAACCAAATGTATGTCTACTAAATTGTTTTAACATGCCTCATACCATTTGCTATCTCGCTCACTCTACAAACACACAACCACTCTATCGCCGCCACTAGCCAACGGCCAATTCTGCCCTTATGGATCGCTTAGGAAAATACGTTCATACGTATATTTTTTATGTTTCTAGTCCGATTTCAATCAAATTTGGTAGTTTGATAGAAACAGATAAGATTTATTAGTCTGCCAAATTTGATCTCGATGGTCAAAAAATGGCAAGAGACAATCGGTTTTTTCTAAATTATAGAGGCGGAAGTAGGCGTAGCAACGTATTAAAACACACATATTCTGCGCGCATACTAAGCCAGTATATATACTAAATTTGGTGACTTTAGCTTTGTTAGTTTTCGAGAAAATCAGTTTTGTTTAATTTGCGTTGGCGGAAATGGGCGTGGCAAAATTTTTAAATAGTCAATATCTGCGCGTCTAGTAAGGTAGCTAACATACCAAATTTAATGTAGGTAGCTGTCATAGTTTTTAAGAAAATCGGTTTTTTGTAAATTCCGGGGGCAGAAGGGGGCGTGGCAAAAAGCTGGAACAATTATTTTCTGCGAGCTAACTAAACTAGTATATAAACCAAATTTGATGTTTCTATCTGTTATACCTTTTAAGAAAAACAGTTTAATGCAAATTCTGGAGGCGTAAGGTGGCGTGGCCAAAATTCCAATTAACTCTATATATTTACATACCACACGAGTCTACATACCATACCATACCAATTTGGTGGCTCTAGCTCTTATAGTCTCCGGGATCTGCGTGTTCATACAGACGGACGGACGGACGGACGCACAGACAGACATGGCTAGATCGACTCGGTTGTTGATCCTGATCAAGAATATATATACTTTGTGGGGTCGGAGATGCTTCCTTTTGCCTGTTACATACATTTTGGCGACTTTAAAATACCATTTCACCCTATGGGTGTATGGTATAAAAATGAACTCAATAATTGGAGCTCATATATAATAATAAACCCCACAAGTATAATTATATCGCTTAGTTCATAAACACAAAAAGCCATTATAACAAATCAAACTGAAAAAAAAAGAAAAAATTAAAATAAAGGATGAAAATTGCATGTATGAGTTCTTTGCGTTTATAAATTTCCAAAAAAACGTTAGATAATTCAATCGACTCCAACTCCGAAAATAAGGTGACCGTCATAATTCACGAGAAATCAATTTGTGGAAAAAAACTTTGACTCACCATAAATCACAGAAAAGGTTACAAAAAGCCTAAAGGCTAGCCAAGAAAAAAAAAATGAATGAAAATGAGATTAATGTGCAAAGAGTGGAAACGAGAAAAATGTACATACAATGAAAATGAATTATTGCCAGGAATCAAAAGTTTTGTCTTCTCATTTCGGGGAGGAGCCAGAGTAGTGGCTATCCATGGCCATGGCTGCAGCCAAGCAGAAATGATCAACTGCCAAGGCCAAGAGAAACGATAGAATACGGCATTTAGCCAGGTAACCCCCAAATAGTGAAAAGGATAAAGCCAGCAATTGACGTTGCAGTTTCAGTCAAAGCGGATGTATTATACCAAGGACATTGCACAGCAGAAGCAACGGCTGGCTGCAGGCTAAACTACAATCGGATTGGAGCCAGTCAAACACACACACACAGGAACCCACACACACAAACACTGACTGTTAGACAGCCTGATTGACATGACCATATGCTGCTCCTGCTCCGTGTAGTTTTTAGTTTGCTGCATTTGCTGTTTGCCTGCAGCCCGGTTAAGCCATTTATAGTGCCTTGCTGACTTGAAACAATAAAACGTTTTCACTAAACCTAGTCGACCTTAAAGCCAATGCAATTCACGCAATTCCTAATAAAAGACGAAGAATATGCAAAGAGAAGACGTACTTACCCCAAAGATAAAGATGTGCGCCCCAGGCCTGCCTAATCCTTAGCAGTTTTTAGTTTGCTGCATTTGCTGTTTGTCTGCAGGCCGGTTAAGCCATTTATAGTGCCTTGCTGACTTGAAACGATAAAACGTTTTCACTAAACCTAGTCGACCTTAAAGCCAATGCAATTTACGCAATTCCTAATAAAAGAAGAAGAATATGCAAAGAGAAGACGTACTTACCCCAAAGATAAAGATGTGCACCCCAGGCCTGCCTAATCCTTAGCACGTGCAGGACAGAAACAAAAAAAAACAAGGCAAACAGACTGCCAGGCATTTGAATATGCGAAAGCTACCCACAATTATGAAAATTTTATACACAACAAAAAAAAAAGGACTTGATTCTACTATTGCTCCTGCTCCTGTTCCAGCTACTGATGATGATGATTATGATGCTGATGATTGGGGAAGGGCAAAGGCAAATTTATGAAATAAACTATTTTATGGCCATAAAAAAGAAACAAAAACAAGGCAAGATGGAAAGACGCCATTCAAATGTTCTATTTTCCCTCTTAATATGCATAGAATATGCATATAGAAAAGGGTTAAATTTGTGTGTGTGTATTTCGGTTTGTAAGCCTTTCCGAGTTGTTGTCTTTACCAAAATATGCATGGAATTTAACTTAAAACTCATTTAAATTGCATTTAGTAAATATTTTAACAAATTGCTTTGACCTTTGCAGTTTGCAAAACATCAATTCGGTCATGGAAGTAATGAATTAAGACTATTAAGAGTCGAGTAATGATAACCATTTAGTATTTTACAGATGTATTGAAATGAAAAAATTTTTCAGGTTTTAAATGGTCAAAATGAAACAGGTTTGTATTGATTTAAGATTTTGGTAAGTCTTTAAAATAAAGAATGTTTGCTTAAGGACTCACTTATATAGACTTTAATTTTATTTTTAAAGAATTTCTAGAGCAAAAACTTGGAGCACTTTAAGAGAGTTTCAAGAGAGTTTAAGGGAAAACTTAAAAATACTATAGGGATGTGAAAAAAAATGTGACGCACTTAGTAAAAAGTAAACTTTTTGAAAAATTTTAAAGTTTTTTAAAGTTAATAGGTAACAAATTGATTTGGTTTCATAAAATTATAAATTCATTTTCTAATTGAAATATTTGAGCAAATACAGTGTAACCTAGTAAAGGATATTGTAATGAGAACTTGATATTAAAACCTCCTTCTCTTCAATATAAACAGTTAACCAATTATATAATATGCTAATATTTAAAAATACAGACTCATTAAATTAAAGTATTTTACTAAAGGTTAACGACAACAACTGAAATTTAAAAACTTCTAAAATGTTTCATGTTGTATTTTGTAGAGTGTTTTACAAGAGTTTTTTGATGGCCGAAAGTACTTTCTCTCTTTCTCTCAATTTGTACTACGCCTTTGAAATTTATAGCCATTCCAATTGTAAATTCATTTATATAGAGTGTTGTCCATTAGTAGCTGGGCTTGTTTCCTCTTGCCACAACCGCAGCATATCAATGGTCGAAATAAAAGTACATACCTACAAAATATGTTTATATATTTATAAATGTTTTTTTGTTCCTGTAGCCTTCTCTTGCCACTGCATTTCCGAGTTAAACGAGTTTACTTCATCGAGTCATTGTTCTCTTTAACTACTTGTCTAGCAAAATGATATCTAATGTCCACGTGCGTCGTCCTTGAATGGTGTACCGGGTTCTTAGCCAATTGCTGCGCGCTGAGGTTATCGCCATACAAAACGGTAGATGTATCTTCCTCTCCGCAACCAATCTCGATGATTAATCGACGCAATACAATGGCTTCTTTGCACGCTGTTGATAACGCCATGTACTCTGCTTCGGTGCTGCTAAGGGCAACACTCCGCTGCTTCTCCGATTTCCATGATATCGGTCCGCCAGCCAGAAAATATACATATCCTGTATAAGACTTGCGATCAATCCTATCGCCTGCCCAATCTGCGTCCACGAAACCAGTAAACGCCGCATCCGACTCCTTGTAAGAAATCTTGAAGCCATCTGTCGAAGCCAAATATCGTAAAACATGCTTTATGGCTGCAAGGTGTTCATTATGGGGGTCCTTGTTACGTTGAGCCAACTTCGATACTGAGTGGAGTATGTCTGGTCTAGTAGTCAACGCAAGCCACATTAGCTCGCCTATCATTGACTGATAAAGAGTTGCATCAACCCTTTTACACTCCATTTTATCGCAGGCTACCTGATACCCTGCTTCTAACGGTGTTGCAGCTGGTCTGCACTGAGTATAGCCATATCGCTCCAGTAGATCCTTGATGTACTGTGAATGACCCAATGATATTTCGCCCAATTCGCCATCACGGTGAACCTGCATGCCAAGGAACAAACGCACAGGTCCCTTGTAAACACATTCAAACGCTGCCATTATAGCTGACTTAATCCTGTCAAGATCCGATTTCTCCTGGCATCCTATAAGAAGATCGTCTACATAGACAAGGATTAGTGATAGATTACCTTTTCTTGCTGTTTGTATAGACATGGTTCATTGTCGCAAGGTATCCTGATAGCGGACGTTGACGATACTATGCGCAGTACGTTCAAGTGGCCCCTACGACACCAGGACAAAGCCTGTTACGCGCGAGCCCAAGCAGATAACTGCCCACCTCCCACCCGACCGACCGAGGGGTGCAGCCGTATAACGCACGGCACGAATCGCGTGGACAAAATACACAATATAAAAGACAGACAAACACATTAAACTATAGCTATCTATTAACTAAATGGGATAGGATAGATGTTTTAAGCATATTAATAGAAAACTCTGAGCCGATTACAGGGATAGAAGATTGTAATCAGAGCAGAGGACCCTAAAAGGTTCATGCATAGCATAGTTAGAAGAACAACGACTAAGGGATAAAGGTATTAAAGGATGTCTACTCCGTCTACATGGTACCGACAGATTCACCGGAGCTAATAACTCAGGCGAGTCGATATCACCAATTAGGAGCTTGTGCATAAAAATGACACCAAGCATAATTCTACGGTTAGTTAGGGACGGAAGGTTAATCAAGAGAAGTCTACTAGAATACGAAGGCAAATTGACATTGCGATCGAAGCTTAAGCCACGAAGAGCAAATGGCAAGAACTGCTTTTGAACGGATTCTAGTCTAATCTGGTGCGACTCATATTGAGGTGACCAAATGCAAGATCCATACTCTAAAATAGGACGGACAAGCGAAGTAAAAAGAACTTTAGTTGTATAGGGGTCATCAAATTCTTTTGACCATCTTTTAATGAAACCCAGGACACTCATGGCCTTTGCGACCGTGGTGGAAATATGGGTGTTAAAATTTAACTTATGGTCCATAAGTACGCCCAAATCATTCATATTATTAAGACGTTCTAAAGAGCTGTTGTTTAGAAAATAAGTGACCAGTTGAGGAGAGTTACGAAAAAAAGTCATTACCTTACATTTGGTAGTGTTAAGATTTAGTAGATTAAACTGGCACCAGGATTGAAAGTTTTTAAGATCAGCTTGTTGCCGACTAAATGAATCTGTATCTTTATAAGTAAGACAAAGCTTGACATCGTCAGCATACATAAGCACACGCGAATGAACAATGACTGATGGAAGATCGTTAATAAATAGTGGGAAGAGCAGAGGGCCAAGATGACTACCTTGAGGTACACCAGAAGTCACAGAAATGGAAACGGAAAAAGAAGACTTAAAAAGTACCTTCTGTTTTCTATTTGTTAAATATTCTCGAACCCAAGAAAGGAAAAGGGGTGGAACCCAATGTCGCTCAGCTTAGAAAGTAATAGGGTATGATTAACGGAATCAAAGGCTTTGCTGAAGTCAGTGTATATGACATCAGTTTGTTTACCATTTTTGAACCCCTTGATAATTATTGATGTAAATTCTAAAAGGTTAGTAGTTGTAGATCTACATTTCACAAACCCATGTTGGGATGGCGAAATAATAGAGCTGCAAAAATGTTGCAATTGAGAAGTTATAATTTTCTCAAAAGCTTTCGGAATAGCGGACAATTTTGAGATACCCCTATAGTTAGAGGCTTCGGACTTTTTGCCATTTTTATACAGAGGAATAATATACGACTCCTTCCAAATAGATGGAAAGAGGAAGATTCTACAGACAATAGAAACAATTTTAAAATGGGTTTACATAATGCGTTTGCACAGAACCTGAGTACAGATCCAGGAATACCGTCTGGCCCCGGAGAATAAACAGGTTTAACTAATTTAAGTTCGGTAAGAATAGAACTTTCATCAATCACTGGATTAAAAATGCAATTAGCCTTTTTTAAATGATAAGGATACGGACTTGCTCGATATTCCGTTGAGGAATAAGTTGTTATGAAAAAACTCGCAAACATATCGGCAATTGCCTGATCAGTGCTCGCTTTTTTATTTTGAAAAGACAAAAAGATGGGTGCACAGAGGTCTTACGTTTAGAATTAACAAAATTATAAAATTGTTTAGGGTCAGAAGAAAACTGAAGCTTACACCGCTGAAGATAATTCTTATAGCATTGTGCATTAAGCATCATGAATTTTGAGCGAGCGTATACAGAGCACAATCTGAAGAACGACGTGTTTTTTGAAACTTCTTATAATATCGTGTCTTCACACTTTTCAAATTGGATAGCTCGCGAGAGAACCAGGGAGGTTTGTTAAGCCGCTCCAGCCTACCAAGAGGCACACAAATATCAAAGAGTGAATTCAGAGTATCATAGAAAAAACGAACAGCCGATTTCATATCACTACAATTGTACAGATAAGACCAATCGGTAGTAGCAATGTCTTCATTAAGGCTGGCAAAGTCAGTCTTACGAAAGCACCTAGTTAGTGGTAACTCATTTGAACCAAGTAATGGTGAAAGCAAGGGCAAATCAATTTTTAAATTTAATGAAGGATGAAATTTGTCTTCTGGAAGAACAAATGGTTCGAACCTAGAAACCTCACAATAAAAAGAATCCAATACAAAAATAAGATCTAACGATTTTCCATTAGAATTTAAGACAGGATTGACTTGGGATAAAGATAAGCCTAGAAGGCCATCAATAAAGTCATGTGACAAGGGCAACAACGTGGTAGATTCATCTGTTAGTGACCATGCTAAAGCGGGTAAATTAAAATCACCTACAACTATGAGCATGTCTTGACTCGAAACTAAAGAGGAGACAAACTGAATTGCCTCTAAATGATTTAAATATACCACCATGTCTGACAATGGTGGAATATAGGAACAAGTAATGAAAGCATTAAAAGATTTAAAATTTACTTTAACACCGACAAACTCAATCTCCTGGGTACTAGAAAATTGAATCATTTCAGATGATAAAGCAGCATCAACAGCTATCAGAATGCCACCACCTATGCGAGAAATCCGGTCACGTCTGAAAATAGAAAAGTTTGTGGAAAAAACCGATGCATCAGCAATATCAGGTTTTAGCCACGTCTCTGTGAAAGCTAGAATGTTATGCTCAAAAGAAAGACTATCTACATAGAGATTAGGAAGTTTAGATTTCAGTCCTCTAACGTTCTGGTAACCCAGGTTAAGGAACGAAGCTAGTTTTTTGACACACCAGCAGATGCTGATGTGGCAGGAATAGTATTAGTTGTTGTTGTAGGCAAGCGAATCGGTTGCCGATTTTTCTTTTTTACAGTATATTCCTTAACTATTATATGTTTAGGCCAAAAATCTTCTCGGCATATAGTGTCGAAGATATTGGCAGAAACACTAATTTTAAAGGACGAAATGTCCCGAGAATAAGAAAATTTAAACTTCTCCACCGAAATATTCGAGACGTTAACTTTCTTCCGAATATAGGCTATTACATCATCAGATGTGACAACAGGGTCTAGCCTAGAAACAAATATATGTTTCTTTGGTGGTATGCCAACGAGAGGCCGCGGTCAAGTCAAGACAAGTCACCCACTGCAGCAGTCAACTTGTTTACGGGGCCCTCGATTCTTTTAGAACTATCCGCAATTTCCATTGGAATGGGTAATTGCCCAGACACATCGGACACTACAATAGGCATCGTTTTTAAGAGATCATTCCCAGGTGATACCGGTAATTCATTACTAATAGCATTCACAACCGGGCTCTTAAACGATATCAATTGCTGTACATTAGGAGTGGAGGGTGCATGAGACCGGTCGGGGACGATAAGAGACGCTACAGATACAGAAACACCCCAAGGACTGGTCCTTTCACGTTTCGGAGACTCATTCATAAGCGATAAACTTCTGAACTGAATCTCCACCGCAGTAAACTCCGCTTGGAGTTTATTAAAACCTGCCCTTAACGTGAACCGCATTGTCACACAACCAACAAAGAATATAATCATGGGAGTCAACCGCATTAGTGGCAACTATGCAATTATTTTTTGAGCAGACAACCATTTTATCAAAAGTTTAATTTAATTACAAAAGGAAATACAAAAAAATAAAAAATAAAAATTCTAAAGGTAAAAAAAAAAAGGTCTGTGTATTCTTATACACAGAAGAATATACTGACCAGTTCTGACACAAGGGTTAATGTGCAGAGTAAGCCTTCACAACTAAAGAATAAAAAGAAATGAAAACACAAAAACAAAAACACGTATCACAGAGTCGCGGGTAGGCCAAAGGCGAGAGCGCAAATCAATCAAGAATAGGAAAGAGCGGGAGAGCGCGTCAAATTGAACACATGCAACAACAATTTGTACGCAAGAGCGCGAGAGTTAGTTAAAACGGTAAAGACACAAAAGCAAAAGAGATAAACAAAACAACAACACCGCTAATGCAAGTATTGTTGTAAGTTTTGATTTATTTAAATTTAAACAAAAGCGATAGCAAGAATTCGCGAAATGAAAATAAAATTCGGATATTGTAATTATTATTAATTAAACCGATAATTTAAGAGTTATGTAAAAGTAAAAAAAGCGAGAAAAAATAAAAGCTGATAAGCGCAAAAAAAACACGTCCATCCTCTGCAACGAGTGAAAGTTTTTTTGATATGAACCCATTAGCTCGCAAAACACTATCGAGTTTGGAGTTCCACTGTTAACTTTCTCTGCTACACCGTTCTGCTGCGGCGTGTATGGTACTGTGAGCTGCCGCAATATTCCATTGCCCTTGAAAAACTCGTCAAACGACTTATTGACGTACTCGCGACCATTGTCGCTCCGGATGCACTTTAGCTTCTTTCCAGTTTGCCGCTCTGCCATGTTTTTAAACTCGACAAACTTTCCAAATACTTCATCCTTTCCCTTTAGGAAATATACAAATATGCGTCGTGACCTTTCATCGATAAATGTCAAAAAGTATCTGCTGCCTCCAAGACTTTTGTATCAAACGGACCGCAAACATCTGAATGCACCAACTCCAAGATTTCTGTAGCTCTGTTCTTGGTTGAATCTGGAAATGGCTGTACTGTGATCTTGCTTACCATGCAGATCTTGCAGGGTTCCAACGACGTTGGGTCAAACGTTCCCATGCCACGGGCCAAATCCTTTCATGCAATTTCAGCCAAACTGCCATAGTTGAGATGTCCGTACCTTTTATGCCACAAATCTTCGTAAGACTGTTCAATGGCATAGCATTCGCTCGGTGTTGTTCCAAAAATATACAAACGGCCAACTTTGTCCGCTTTCAGAATGCATTCACCCTTTTGGATCACTCGTGCATACTTTTGTCCAAATTCAACGACGCTTCCATGTTCAACTGCTTTGCTCACCGACACGAAATTACCTCTTATTTTGGGTACATACAATACATTCTTTAATGTAAGTATACGTGAAACCATATTCAGCTTTACCTCGCCCTTTTCTTCAGCCTGAAGAAAGTTATTATCAGCCAAAACAATTTTCTCCGTATGTTTCACAAATGTTGAAAACAAATCTCTGTTACAACACATATGGCTGGTAGCGCCACTGTCCAGACACCAGTTCGATCGTTCCAAACATTTCGCGTCCAACGCGTTCAGCAAACCTAACGATGACTGTACTGCCTTATTCGGGTTCGATTACTCAGCTTCCGACCGTTTACACTGGGACAATTTGCTTTAAAATGGCCTTTGCCGCCACACGCAAAACAGTTCAAAACTTTTTGCTTTTTCTTCCAATTGTCTCTCTGCATCGATTTCTTTTCCACCACTGTAAACGCTTTTGCGCTCTCGATCGGTTTTTCGCTCTCTCTTTTGCGTTCTCCTTCTTCTCTCAGCTTTATGCATAACATGTCGAAACTCGGCAAACTGTCTCGCGTCTCTATGGCGACAACGAAATTGTCGAATTCGTCTGGAAGACTGGATAGTAAAATAATCGTTACAAGCTCGTCCAATATTTCAATTCCTGTATCCTGTATGCGTTTACTTAGCAATTTCTTGAAAAGAGCTACTTTTCTAACGGGTCCTCTGGGTTGATCACCTTCCTGAAGCTTCTTCCAAGCCTCATGTGCACTTGCACAGTGCTTCACATTTCCCAACTGTGAAGTCTTGACGCTCAAGGTGATCCTTGCCAATGCCTTCTGATCCAGCGTCGTCCATCCATCTCCCCCGTAGTTGGCCTTGCCAATACGCCTGACGCCACATTCCACAAATCCGCATGCACACTTTTCATCTGGATGCACCACGAGTCATAATTACTGTCCTCGAGTTTATCAATCTGATATAACGCCGACATTCTACTCGTTTATATATACTTTGTGAAAAACCGTCTAAAACACAGCGCGAAATCTAATTTCTTCTAGAAATTACCACAGCAACCACATAGGCACGTTGCCTGTGTCCATAACCTATTGTTATAATAAAACAGAATGCGTGTGGTTGGTTGTGCAGTTTATTCGCGACTAACTTCTATTTGTCTCTCATCGAGTCATTGTTCTCTTTAACGTATCTCGATAGAGAGTATACAAAGTTACATATATATATATATATTCGTATGTGTGTGATAATGCAGGCATTGAGTTGAGAGAGAATTATTTCAACAGAATGTCTGGCAGTTTATGCCAAAATTTGAGGGTATTTTGTGTTCTTTTTAGACACATAAGAAATAACTCAACTTTCTTTGATATTTTAAATCCTTATTGCCTATAATTTTTTCCAATTCATCAATTTCGATATTTGTTTAAGAAAATCTATGCCTAGAACCATCGGGTGCCTTGTAATTTCATCAGGTACAATCAAAGTTTCTAATACAATATGTTTCCAATTGTATTTAATTTACTTCCATCAATTCCAAAGTAGTTTTGTTTTAGGTTTTCTATTTGAATTTCTACGTTTCGTGGTAACGTTACCGATTTTTTTACGAATGAGACTTTACTACCTGAATCTATAAGGCATTCTATGGGAATAAAAATTTCCTTATTTGCCCATCAATTTTAGGTAATATCTCTTTTAAGACGTTGAACTCAACTTTCATTAGTGCAGTGTAGCCACTTTTGTTAACTGCGTTTGTGACGCCAACCGCTCCAACGTTGCCACTGGTTACAGCGCTGCCACCAGTTTCAGGATTGCCATTAGTTTCAATGTTGCCATGAGTATCGTCACCAGTATTGTTCTCCAGCCTATTTGTCATGACGTCAGCGAATTCTATGTTGGCGAAGCTGGCATCGTTAAATTTGTTTTGCCTACTTTCAGAAAGAAAAAAACTTTCTCTGACTGTGTTTCTGTGTGTATATTTTCTGTGTCCCTCTGTCCGTCCGTCCGTCTGTGCGTATGCGTTTTACTCAGCCGTCTTAAGAGACGCCTACATAAACTGTATGTGTATGCGTGCATTGCTTTGCTTTGGGAATGAGGGAAGAAGAAGAACAAATTGTAAAATAGAGAGTAAAATTGTTTTGTTTGTATATTCATGAATTGAGTTGCAGAAAACAAACATGTAAAATTATTATTACCAAGGACTGCAAGGGTATATAAACTTCAGCATAGCCGATGTTAGCTTCTTTGATATTTTAAATCCTTATTGCCTATAATTTTTTCCAATTCATCAATTTCGATAAGTTTTAAATTGCTTTGTTAAAGAAAATATATGCCTAGAACCATCGGGTGCCTTGTAATTTCATCAGGTACAATCAAAGTTTCTAATACAATATGTTTCCAATTGTATTTAATTTACTTCCATTAATTTCAAAGTAGTTTTGTTTTAGGTTTTCTATTTGAATTTCAACGTTTCGTGGTAACGTCGATTTTTTTACGAATGAGACTTTACTTCCTGAATCTATAAGGCATTCTATGGGAATAAAAATTTCCTTATTTGCCCATCAATTTTAGGTAATATCTCTTTTAAGACGTTGAACTCAACTTTCATTAGTGCAGTGTAGCCACGTTTGTTAACTGCTTTTGTGACGCCAACCGCTACAACGTTGCCACTGGTTACAGCGCTGCCACCAGTTTCAGGATTGCCATTAGTTTCAATGTTGCCATGAGTATCGTCACCAGTATTGTTCTCCAGCCTATTTGTCATGACGTCAGCGAATTCTATGTTGGCGAAGCTGGCTGCGATGTCCGTTAATGCGTTGTTGTTGTCTCCCTCTTCGTTGCTGTTTTCCAAGAATCGCCACATCGTGCTTGCCGTTTCACGAATGCCTCCGTCTTCATTGGCAACAGTTACTTCACAACCGACTGTACTTTGGTTGTTGTTTTCCATCGAGTAGTAAACGCATGTGTGTATGAAGAGTGTGGTAAAGCCTGAATAAGACTTTCATTAGTGATATTAGAACTGTTTTATTTCCGTGGCTTGTAATTCCAATTTTTCACACACTAATTTAAATTCTGACAGATTTAAGTTGGAACCTAAAAGGAAAGTGAAAGTCACGTTCCTGTAGCCTTATCTTGCTACTGCATTTCCGAGTTAAACGAGTTTACTTGTGTTGTAGGAGGTGAGTTGATGCCCAACCATAACGATATCTTTGTCCCGAAAATGAATGTCTGGCACTTTAGGCCAAAATTGGAGGGTATTTTGTGTTATTTTTAGACACATAAGAAATAATCGTTAAATTTGTTTTGCCTAGTTTCAGGCTGCGACACATAAAAGAAAAAAAACTTTCTCTGACTGTGTTTCTGTGTGTATAAAATCTAAAAATAATAAATAAATAAATATTAGATGAGACTGGTGAGTTGTCGAGTGTCCATAGTGTAGGGGTAAAAGCGCGTGAGAAAGTGGGGGGAAGCAGACAAATGTTAGCTGCCTTGCCAATTCGACAATTGTAAATGAGATGGCAAATTGACTTGAGAGCCAATCAGACAACAAAGTGGTTGTAGGAAAATTTCAAAAGGCCAAGCATATTGAATTACATGAAAACTTAAATGTTACATTTTTAATTTATCTAAAAATTCTCTTCTTTAAATTGACGATGACCGACATTCACAAGAATTTATAAATAATGATGGGCATTTCAAATCAATTTAACACTAGATTTACCAAGAAATTTGTATTCCTATTTATACCAGATCCAGTCAAAAAAAAAAAAAAAAAAAAAAAAAAACACTAGTTTTACCAAGAAATTTGTATACCTATTTATACCAGAGCCAGTCAATTTGACTGGTTAAGAAAAGTTCTACTATTATACCCTTGCAGAGGGTATTATAAAATTGGTCAGATGTTTGTAACGCACAGAAGGAGACGTTTCCGACCCCATAAAGTATGTATATTCTTGATCAGCATGAGAAGCTGAGTTGATATAGCCATGTCCGTCTGTCCGTCCGTCCGTCCGTCTGCGCGAATGCGTTTTACTCACCCGTCTTAAGAGCTATCGGGCTAAAATTTTTGGTCGGTGTTTTTTATTACCCGGGAAAAATAAAGTATGAAAACCATCAGGATCGGACCACTATATCATATAGCTCAAGAAGAACTAGAAGAAACATTTTCATAAAAATCGGAGTATGCTATGAAATTTACATATGTGATTGTAAAATAATTGTAAAATAGAAAGTAAAATTGTTTTGTTTGTATATTGATGAATTGAGTTGCAGAAAACAAATTTTGAACATGTAAAATTATTATTACCAAGGACTGCAAGGGTATATAAACTTCGGCATAGCCGATGTTAGCTTCTTTGATATTTTTATATTAAAATTCGTAATCCTTTGATTTTATGAGAAATAAAAAAATATAAATAAAATAATAAAAATGCATCAATTGTGTTTTAGTTTTAATCAAAAAATCATGTTTGTTACATGTTTTACAAATAGAAACTTTTTTTTTGTTGTTGTTACAATGCCTTATTTGGCACCATTTACGTACAGGCCGGGGATTCTGCGTTACTGGACGGTGATTTTCATTGCCTTTCTTCGGCTTGATAACTGATATTCAGCTGTGAGATCTTCAGGGATGTCTAAACAAACTTACAAACAGTGATGTTTCAAACAAGGGAACTTCCTAAAAGGGCAAAATATAAAATATTTGCATATCAATCTTATACCCAGTCAAAATGACTTGTTACGGTATATGTGCCAAAAACAAAAAGAATCTCTTTACCCATGAACACAAAATGAAATTAACTTATCAAATTGTATGTATTTAGTGGTCATTTAAAAAGTATTAACATAATATCGAAAAAATATAAAAACACTTAGTCAAACTTATTTATGAAATAAAAATATTGTTGATTGTTGTCCGAATAGGTAAAGACTCTCATGTGTATGACTGAATAGGGATTCTGGGAGAAGGAAAATAACCCAATCTTCATTCGTTGAATTCAAAATATGAACTGATTTTATTTACAACAGTGATGAACTCTTAGACTCTAGGCGACGGGTTGAAAATTGTTTATATATTATGCTCAGCATTGGCTACTTGATACCGCGCCGCTGTTATAATCTTATGGTTTTTTTCATATAATTTATTCAATTGTAGTCATAACTTTAATGCGCCTTATTACCCCGCTTAATAGTGCTTTATTTTGTCCTATCCTAACTTTTAGCATTTCAGACTAAATATGTTCGAATTACTTAAAAAAACCTATATATAATTAAATATCCAATTTTCCCAATAAGGAAAAAAAAGATATGTTTTGTGAGTTAAAAGCAACATACTTTATTATTTGAATGAAAACTTATAACTGGTTACAAAAATGTCTTATGGTTATATTTATAAGCTAAATTTGGGAGCCCTTTGGTGGCGTGAGTGATATTTCGATGATTTGATTGGTCCGATTTTAATTGCTGAGTTAGCGTTCTCACGCTTTTGGTTGTTAGGGGGACAATTATTATTTCAAGTGTTTAATTGTTTATGTTAATTTTATGGATTAGCGTTCATACGCTTTGGTTTTGAGGGGGACAATTGTTTATAATAACGGATGTTTACTTTAACGTTATGAATTTTAGGGGGCGAAATATTTATATGTTATTGGGTATTGGAGTTGGATATATGACTCCCCCATCCTAAAGAAAATAGACTGTCCTCAGGCGGATACATTGGGATATAGCGAGGGGTTTTTCTCAGCTGTAAATATTGGAGTATCAATTTTGTTTATAATTTGGGACTCAATTTTTTCAACGATTGGGGTTTCGATTATGTCTGTGGGACCACGATTGTTATTTGATCGAAAATGCTTAATTATTAATTTTTGTGGCATAGCCTTAAACTTATAGATTAAGTATGTAATCAAACTTATTATAGTAAGTATAAAAGTGGTTAATGTAATAGTTTGAAATGCAGTATAATATTTCGTATGTTCGTTAATTATCTCTTTTGTTTGGATAAAGGAAATAGGTTCTAGCCTGGTGATATTGTTTGTTACATAAATGCTTTGGCTATAGTCAAGCAATGGAATTTATTATTGATATTTCGTTTAGTTGTAAGGCACAATCGTAAATTTTTATTATGTTATTGCCTTATATTATTAATTCGTTGTTTACGCAATTTTGATTAAGTTTAGTTTTTGGTAGATTCCATGTTACAATTATGTTTGGTTCAATGTAATTAGTTTGAAAATTCTTATATGTCTTAGTGTATTTACAAGTGGTTGGGATTTGATTTAAAATGCCTATTATACATTCGTTAGTTTCTATTTGTTTTGCGTTTTTATTGAACAAAGTGTTGTTATTAAAATAGTATTTATCGTATGAATTTTCTGTCAAAATATTTTTATTCTCGTCTGGATAAGGAAGTATCTCAAAGATAGGGGTTTTTATTATTTCTTGAAAAATATGATAAATATCTCGTTTGAACTTGGTTTAAGCCAGGTGGAAGTTTTTGTTTTCAATAGTTTTTCCGAATTAACATGACTGAAGTGATTATGTTTTAGAAGTTTTGGGTTGAAAATTCCTAGTCTAGTGAGCTGCATGCCCATTTCTATGTCTTCAATGTATTCTGTGAAATGCTCAAAATTAAAGATTAGAACTTCTAATCTTACTGATTTTTCTTTTTCTTCCCTGAGGTTGTTTATTACTTCTAAACCTTTATTAACAGTGCCTATTACGTAATTTAGTTCGTTTGCTTGTACACTATTGCTTTCAAGATTATTTATTTTTTCTTCTAATTCATCTTTATCTTCCTGATCAAGAGTACCAAAAAGATATTTGTATATTGAACCAATTCCATTAATATCCCTACTTAATTTTTCTGTTAAGTATTAAATATGGATTAGGTTTTTAAATTCCTGTGCTTGTTGCATTAAATTATTATATGTAATGTCTATTAGAGTTAGATTCACTTTTAAATAATGATATTCAAAAAAATATTCAAAGTTTGTCGGTAGATCCATGGTTCCTGTTTTAAATATTAAGTAACCGTTTTTACTGGGTTTATGTCAATGGATTGACTGCATATTGATTTTAATGTTAAGAATAGCATGATGCACAAAAAAGTCATCTTGAGTTGTTGACCTGTAATTAATTAATTGTCGTATTTGGTTTTATTAACTTTCTTTTTCTTCTTGAATTTTGATTTGTAGTGTGTAACTTTTTGTGCTCTATTTCTTTCTTCAAAATGTTTCTCGTCTAACTGATTTATTTCTCCTGTCTTTTTGAATGGATTTGTCGTTTTTGACTTTACTAATGGTGCTTGTTTAAATCTAGTGTCGATTTCGAGTCTATCTTCATTTAAATTGTTTATTTGATGTATTTTTTTGTGTTTGCGTATTATAGTCGGGGGATCCTCCATAGATAAAAATGTCCGCTGGTGTTCGGTTAGTTGTTTTATGTCTCGTCTTATGGTTGTATACGTAGAGAATTTTTTCAAATTTAAGTAATTTATCTTCGATGTCATTTTCACTATTTATAATTCTGAGTTTTTCATTTACTGTTTTATGGAATCTTTCTACGTCTGAGATGCCGTTTTTACTTGATGTGATTTCTAACTTTACATTTTCTTCTTGTAGCCAATTTTTTAGTGCTATACACAGAAATGCTGAATCTTTGTCTGATTTTATTTCTATTGGTTTGCCCATTTCAGTGAATACTTTCATAATTGCTCTCTTGGCTTCTAACCAATCTCTAGACTTTACTTCTACAAGTGTTGCAAATTTCGAGTAAATGTCAATGCATGAAAGGAATTGTAAATTGTCGATCATGTAAGAGTCCATGACGTATTTTTCTCTGATATTAAAAAGTTCTGGTGTTATTTCAAAAGTTAGTTTTGTATTTCTATTTTCTGTCTTCGCGATATTGCATATTGAGCATTCATTAATAATGTTTTGAATTAGGATTTGAAAATCGGGAAAAGAAATATTTTTCTTTAAAGAAATTAATCGTTTTTGCGTTTCCTGGATGTAATAATTCTTTATGTTGTTTTAGGAGTATTTCTTTAAATTGTGCAAACGTTTGAAGGTCCTCTAACTTAATGCTAGATTTCGAGGTTTTTGTATTTGGGTTTGATTGTATTATTTCAATAAAAGCTTGTTGGAATATGGGAAAATCTTGTTCATTATGAAAATATAGTACAGTGTTCTTACTGGATGTTTGTTTTATAAAAGTAAGTTGTTGTTTCTGCTTTGTCTTCTGAACCTCTAATGAATTCTATTTGCCTGTTCTAATAATTAGTGGGTCTTTCTACTATTGGAATGTAGTTTTCATTATCCTCATGAGCACTATGTATTGTAGCTGCTGTGCTTTCTGTTGATCCTAAAAAGTTTTCATCTATTTTAATTCTGGAGAGGGCATCTGCTACGTGATTTTCTTTCCCAGGTTGTTATGTTGTTGTTATGAAAGTATAGGATATAGTTATAAACTATCAACCTAACTATATTTTACAAGCACTGGCAACTAAGGCCTTCGGCTTAGACGAAAACTACATCCCAGGTAAATATTTAATTTTGTAATCAAACTCATTTAGTTTTATTTTCCATCTTTGAAGTTTCATATTTGGTTCTTTTATATTGTTGAGCCATACTAAAGGCTTATGGTCGCTTAGAATCTCGAACTTTCTACCGAAAGTCAAAGGATGAAATATAATTTGAGTCGTTTATATTTATTTTAGCTCCTTTCTTTAATCCTAGAGTTAAAGGTTTTGCAATATGTGCAAAGTTGGGTATAAATTTCCGGAAGAATCCGCATAATCCTAAGAATGATTTAATTTCTTTTGGAGTTTTAGGTATCGGAAATTTGTGAATTGCTTTGACTTTATCTGGGTTAGGTTTTATACCTTCTGTTGTTATTATATGACCAAGGAATGCTGTTTCCTTTTTCATAAATTCGCATTTGTCGAGTTGGAGTTTAAGATTAGCTTCTCTTAGTTTGTTAAATACCTTTCTGAGTGATAGTATGTGTTCTTCCAATGAAGTGGAGTACACAATGATGTCATCCATATAAACAAGGCAATCCTTATAAATAAGGTCTTCCAAAAGATTATTCGTGCATCTTTGGAATGTTGCCGGGGCATTTTTAAGACCAAATGGCATACGTGTGTATTCGTAATGGCCATGTTTAGTTGAGAAAGCTATTTTTGCAATAGATTCAGGATCCATTTGAATTTGATGAAATCCTTTAGCTAAATCAATAGTGGTGAAGTATTGACATTTTCCCAGTTTGTCGAGAATTTCGTCCATGACTGGAATTGGAAATTTGTCATCTATTGTGACTTCATTTAGATTTCGATAGTCAATGACTAATCTGAATTTTTGTTTCTTGGAAGCATCTTCTTTTTTTGGAACGATCCAAATGGGTGAACAGTAGGGGGAATTTGATTTTCGAATGATGCCCTGTTCAATCATTTCATTTATTTGTTTGTTGACTTCCATATCAAATGTTTGGGGATATTTGTATGGTCGTTTATAGATTGGGTCCTCATGTTTTGTATGAATAGAGTGCTTTATCGTACTCGTGAAAGTCCAATTTTCACCTTCGCGGTAATGAATGTCACTGAATTCGTACAAGACCTTTTTTAGTTTTTGAGTTTCTTCGTTGTTTAAATGGTCGAGTCTATACTCATTGCTTTCTATTATTTCGTTTTCAATCGCAAAATTTGTTTCCGGGTCCCTTTCTGTGGGTGGGTCCAAAACTTCTATGTTTTGTTCTTCTTGTATTTCTTCAACATCTCTAAAATAAAATGTATAGTTTCCTAATTTTGCGTATTCTTCTTCATAATTTATTTGTGCTTTGCAGGCTTTTAGGAAAGTTCTGCCTATCAACATGTATTTATTTGAAAATTTATGGATATAAAATTTTTGTTCTGTCGGACAAAGTTTGCTGGGTGCAAGGAAAATAATTTCTTTTAGTTCTACTGCTCCCTCAATCATGTGAATTTTAGAAACTCCTAAATAGGTTTTGAATTCAAAAAAAGTTTTCGGACATTATATTAATTGAAGAGCCTGAGTCGACTACACATTTCAAAGGTTTATTGTTCATCATTATTCTGATGAAGGACTTGTCTCTATCTCTTCTTCCGATTGATCCGAGGCATTCTGACGAAAATTTTCGGATGTGTCCATTTTGCTAGTTCCACTATTACTTTCTCTTTGCCTTTTTGTAGGCTGGTTTGCTACATTATTCTTTGAATAGTTGTTTTGCTGTTGACTATTCATTGGATTTTGAGTCCTGTCAATATTTAATTTTTGTTGAAATTCTTGGAATAGTTTTTGGTTTTGTATTGTATCTGATTGTTTTGTTTGAGACGGAGTTGTACTATTGGGTACAAAAGATTTTCCACCTTTTTGATTCTGATTTTGGCTTTGATTTGATTTTCTGATTTTTGTTATACTATTCTCGTATAACCCTTCTCTTTGAGCTACTTGCTTCAATTTGCTGACTGTGGTTATATCGTATCTAGCTAACGTCATAAATAATCTATCGGGTAATTTTTTATTTATTACGTCTTTTATAGTGTTATTTAAAGCATTTGTATAAAGAGCGGTGTTATTTGCATCGTTTTCTAGACTTAATTTGTTTGTGATAATATAGGACTTATCTTCTAATTCTGTTACAAACTTACGAAGATTTCCTGCATAGTTGGTGTTGTAGAGGCGTCGAAGAAGTTCCTCACAGGGGGTCTGCGTCTTTAATTCATTGATGAGGAGTGTCCTTAGTTCCGGCCAGGTGTTGGCTTGTCCAATTTGTGAGAGCCGTTGTGCTTCTCCAGTGAGCTGCATCTCGATTGCACTGAACAATATGTTATGTTGCCTTATATCATGGGTTGGATATAGATGCATAATAAAATCTATCCTCCTTATGAATGACGTCAGATTCTCTGGAGCTCCATCATAATTTGCCTCCTGTCTTAACGAAGACAGTGCTTGATTGAGGTTGGCTTCGATGAGTTCTACAGCCATTTTATTTCTTCTTTTTTTTTTGTTTTAGTGGTGTTTTATTTATTTTGGTTTTTTGTTCGCACACAAGTTGGCGTTTTTGTTCCTCAATTGGATTTAATGGTTGTAACACACAGTTAATATTTTCGCGCACAGTTGGCGTAAATATTTTTTTTTTTTTTTTTTTTTTTTTTTTTTTTTTTGGTTGCAACACACAGTTGATATTTCCGCGCACAGTTGGCAGAAAATATTTTTCACTGTTGTAGACTTTTGAGCACTACCCGTAAGTTATTGATGTCGGATTGGAATTTTATAGTGATTATTCACTAATTCTATGTAACGCACGGATAACAATTCTACGCGTCGCACGGATAGAATAACAGTTCACTACAGTGATTATTCACCAATTCTATGTAACACACGGATAACAATTCTATATGTAACACGGATGGAATAACTTTTTTCCAATCCTACCGACTGCGCCAATTAAATATCCAATTTTCCCGTATATGACTATATAGTCATATATCCAACTCCAATACCCAATAACATATAAATATTTCGCCCCCTAAAATTCATAACGTTAAAGTAAACATCAGTTTTATAAACAATTGTCCCCCTCAAAACTAAAGCGTATGAACGCTAATCCATAAAATTAACATAAACAATTAAACACTTGAAATAATAATTGTCTCCCTAACAACCAAAAGCGTGAGAACGCTAACTCAGCAATTAAAATCGGACCAATTAAATCATTGAAATATCAATCACGCAACCAAAGGGCTCCCAAATTTAGCTTATAAATATAACCATAAGACATTTTTGTAACCAGTTCTTAGTTTTCATTCAAATAATAAACTCACAAAACATATCTTTTTTTCCTCATTGGGAAAATCGGATATTTAATTGGCGCAGTTGGTAGGATTGGAAAAAAGTTATTCCATCCGTGTTACATATAGAATTGTTATCCGTGTGTTACATAGAATTGGTGAATAATCACTGTAGTGAACTGTTATTCTATCCGTGCGACGCGTAGAATTGTTATCCGTGCGTTACATAGAATTAGTGAATAATCACTACAAAATTCCGATCCGACATCAAGAACTTACGGGTAGTGCTCAAAAGTCTACAACAGTGAAAAATATTTTCTGCCAACTGTGCGCGAAAATATCAACTGTGTGTTGCAACCAAAAAAAAAAAATTTTTCCGCCAACTGTGCGCGAAAATATCAACTGTGTTTTACAACCATTAAATCCAATTGAGGAACAAAAACGCCAACTTGTGTGCGAACAAAAGATCAAAATCCAAAATAAAACATAACTAAAACCCAGAAAATTAACAAAACAAAACACCCAGAAAATTAACAAAACAAAACATCACAAAAAACCCAGAAAATCAACAAAACAAAGCATTACTAAAACCCAGAAAATCAAAAAAAAACAAAACAAAACATCACTAAAACCCAGAAAATCAAAAAAAAAAAAACACCACTAAAACAAAAAAAAAGAAGAAACAAAATGGCTTTAGAACTCACCGAAGCCCACCTCAATCAAGCACTGTCTTCGTTAAGACAGGTGGAAAATTATGATGGAGCTCCAGAGAATCTGACGTCATTCATAAGGAGGATAGATTTCATTATGCACCTATATCCAACCCATGATATAAGGCAACATAACATATTGTTCAGTGCAATCTAGATGCAGCTCACTGGAGAGGCACAACGGCTCTCACAAATTGGACAAGCCAACACCTGGCCGGAACTAAGATCACTCCTCATCAATGAATTAAAGATGCAGACCCCCTGTGAGGAACTTCTTCTACGTCTAGAAAACGATGCAAATAACACCGCTCTTTATACAAATGCTTTAAATAACACTATTAAATATGTAATAAACTGTAAACATTAAGAATATTTTAAATAAGCCCGCTCCTCGTCTCAGTGAATTTCCCCGATAACCAAATTTGGTCACAATAAAAGGGTATAATACACTAAGGCGGGGTACGGGCACACTCTCTCGAAATATAGTGAATAAGAATACATGTGCACATTTTTTGAAAGGAAATAAAAAATCTGAAAATATAAAGACAATGCCAAAGGATTGATAACTCAAAAGAAGGGAGTTTACAAATGAGGTGTGGAGTTTGCCCTAAAGAAAGTATTTTCATGAAATACACCGAGATCATTAAATTAAACAAAACCGCATTGTTTGAGTTGCTAGCGGCAAAGGAAGTACCTTGCGACAGAGAGGCGTCAATTTACCAATTGCGAGCATTGGTAAAAGCAGTCATGTCACAGAATCAGTCTGGACAGAGTGATGTACCCGAAGAGCAGGCAGACAGCCCAGCAGTGTCTGCGAATGTGCTTGCCGGACAACTTGTGGATGTTGGTCCGCAGCCTCTTATTGAGCAGCGCAGCATCGAATTGTATACAGCACGTAAAAACCTAATGGAGCTAAAAACACGTGTTATGGAGCTGGAGGAGAACTTAAGCAGACCGGAATATAATTGCCGCATGAACTTGAAGGATGTCGAAACTACCGTACCTAAATTCTCTGGTGATGGTGATCTGTTCATTCACGTATGGTTTCGTGAGCTGGAGAAAGCGGCAAGAGTGTATGTACTGAGTGATGCCCAATGTTGGTCGTTGGGCAACCGACTGCTGGAAGGATCTGCTAAAGCATACATGACATATGAAAAGACTACAACCTGGAACGAGCTGAAGGATGCCCTTGTGAAGGTATTTGGCCTACAAATGACAAACTACGAGATTGCTAACCAGATGAGGAAACGCCCGATTGGCAAAGAAGAGTCACTCTTGCAGTATTTCATCATTATGCGAAATATTGCTCAGCAGGGCAATTTTGAAGACACCGATGTGGTCAAATACATTGTTGACGGACTACAAGATCGAACCGGATTGTCAGCTCCTTTGTATTATTGTACTTCTCTTGCGAGAGAAGATGCTGCGTTTTCAGACAGTTCAGCCACGAGCCAAAAACTATGTTCCTCAGGCTGCTGCAAAGGAGAAAAGATGTTTCAATTGCCGCCAGATTGGTCACTTAATGTTTGACTGTCCACGCCCGGAGAGACCAAAAGGAAGTTGCTATCGGTGCTTCAAAGTGGGCCATCAGTACCGGAATTGTCCAATGCGAACCCAGATCGCCGCCTGAGCTCTAGTGATGACCCGGACACCATTGATGATAAGTCATTCATTCAATTAGTAAGTTTAAGAATATCTTGTAAAGGGGGATGCACTGATGTTAATAATAATTTTGTCCTATTAGATTCCGGAAGCCCAGTAAGTTTTGCCAGTAGAGCGTTGATGCCGCATTTAGATTGCGATAAATTAGTTAAAAGTTCTTTTCATGGTCTGAGCGGTGGCTCTATTCTGACTTTTGGAACAGTCAAATGTGTAGTTCTGTTTTGCAAAAAATATTATGAAATTCAATTTTTAGTTATTCCCGATAATATTATGCCGACGCAACTAGTTCTTGGTAGAGACGCCTTGAATAAAATAGGTTTTAAGTTCTCATTGATTGAAAATGTAAGAAAGTATGAAAAGAATTCAGCATCATTAAAGAGTACCATTGCTTTTGTTTACAAATCCTTCTGTGCATCCCTGTTTACTAAATATCCTAAGCATAATGTCATTAGTAATAACACCACTGATCTAGATAATAATTGTAATAACCCTAATGTAAACACGAATGCATCCCCGTTTCGAGAATGGCTAACAGAGTTGCAAACCGTTTGTACAACGCTGTCAGATACCGGGAATACTACTGTTGGCAGTGAATTTGGATTAGGCACGATGCGTGAGTGCCGAGGCATTGTGCATGAGCATTACATTAATCGATTTTCAATTAATTACGGATTGCCTAAATATATGATGTGAATATGTCTGACAGATACAACACCATTTCATAGTAGTCCTAGAAGGTTATCATATTATGAAAGAGGAATCGTTTCTAAAACAGTTAGTGAGCTGTTAGCCAATAATGTAATCCGACCAAGCAACTCCGCCATCGTCCTAGTGGGAAAAAAAGATGGCAATATACGAATGTGCGTTGATTATCGAGGTTTAAATAAGAAGACTGTGAGGGATAATTTTCCGTTGCCTTTGATAGAAGATTGCCTAGAATACCCGGAGGGCAAGACCGTTTTCTCCGTCATAGATTTGAAAAGTGGTTTTTACCATGTAGGCATGGATGAGGATTCAATTAAATACACTGCATTTGTTACACCCGATGGGCAGTTCGAATATCTGAGAATGCCTTTTGGTCTAGAGAACGGACCAGCTGTATTTCAGAGATTTATATCGAATATACTTAGTGATCGAGAACTTGTAGTATATATGGACGACATTATTCTTGCCACCCGTACCGTAGATCAGCAGCTTAAGTTGTTAGCAAAACTGTTAGATCGTTTTATTCAGTACAATTTAGAGCTCAATTTGAAGAAAAGCCTTTTCCTACAGAAGAGCATAGATTATTTAGGATATGAAGTCAGTGATAAGGAAATTTTACCAAATTTAAAAGCTATTCAAGAATACCCAGAATTACACTCGTGCTTAGGCTTATTCTCTTATTTTCGCAAATTTGTTCCGAATTTCTTCCGCATAGCCAAACCGTTAACTGAATTGCATAAACAAGGTGGACCATTTCCGATGAACGAAACCGCTAAAAACGTATTTCTCACATTAAGATCCGCCTTATCCAGTCCGCCCGTTTTAGCTATCTTTAACCCTACTTACGAAACTGAGTTGCATACTGACGCCAGTTCAAATGTCTTTGGTGCCTCTTTGATGCAAAGACAGACTGATGGCAAAATGCATCCAGTCTCTTATTATTCCCGAAAGGCGACAGCCGCGAGTCCCATTATCACAGTTTTGAACTTGAAACTTTGGCCATAATATATGCCGTGCGCCGATTTCGCGTTTATTTAGAACACAGACCATTTTTGCTCGTTACAGATTGTAATTCATTGGTCCAAACCTTGAGTAAAAAATCAATAAATCCCCGCATTGCGCGGTGGTCGTTGGAATTGGAAAACTTTGATTATACAATTGCTCAAAGACCCGGTTCAAACATGGGCCATGTAGACGCATTAAGTCGGCAAACCGAGTTGTTAGAGAATATTGTAGAAGGTGATTTTGATCCTTGCGATTTATTAGTGAAGAGAGACCAAAATGCCCCAATTGAACCTTGTGAACCGTATATTACTTTTGAGGAAAGTTGCGTTAAACTGTGTGAGTCTGGTGGAGATTTGACCAAGCTGTGTGCCATTCAAGATGAAAGTTGCGTTGAACTCTGTGAGTTCGTTAAACTGAATGAGTTTGAAAGCGATTTGATAGAACCGTGTGTCCCCTCAGAGAAAAATGCGTTTAGTAGAGATTCGATTGGACCGTATGCCGTTCTAGAACAGAGTTGTTCCGAACCGTGTGAAATAAAACCGTGTGCTTCTCTAGGGAAGACTTATTTAAAACAGTTTGAGATAAAACCGTGTGTTTTTTTAGGGAAAATTTGTTCAAAACCGTTTGAGACAAAACCGTGTGAGATAGACCCGATTGAGACAAAACCGTGTGAGATAGACCCGTTTGAGACAAAACCGTGTGAGATAGACCCGTGTGAGATAAAACCGTTTGAGACAAAACCGTGTGAGATAGACCCGTGTGAGACAAAACCGTGTGAGATAGACCCGTTTGAGATAAAACCGTGTGAGATAGACCCGTGTGAGAAAAACCCGTGCGAGATAGACCCGTTTGAGACAAAACTGTGTGCGATAGACCCGTGTGAGATAAACCCGTGTAAAATAAAACCATGTGCTCCTTTAGGGAAGATTTATTTAGGACCGTTTGGGACAAACCAGTGTGTTAATTTAGCGAAGAGTTGTTTCAGACCCTGTGAGCTATGTTTAGAAAGAAGTCGGTTAAAACTGGTTAAGAATAAAACTTGCGTTTCTTTAAATGAAAGTTCTGTTGATCCGAGATTGAGTAACCAAATCGAAAGAAGTGACCAGCTCGATCGAAATGTGTAGGCAAACCTGGTTGGTGTGGTGGGTGCGTCTCCGCAAGTTGTTGATTTATTATTGCAGTCAGAACAAATAAGAGATCCGGATATCCGTAAACTAAGAGAAAATTTAGAAAAAGGCAATGATGTTGGATTTGAGTTAATAGATGGTATAGTGTACAAAAGAAATGCTAAGGAAAGACTGTGTTTGTATGCACCGGCTCGCATGCAAGGGGAATTATTAAGGTGTCACGAGAAACTAGGTCACTTAGGCGTTGAGAAATGTGTAAACAATTTGAAAGAAAAGTACGTTTATAAAAGATTGTCTGCCGTGTATTCTACATAGGGTTCCAAGAACTATACATAATAGAACCTTGCAGAGTATTCCGAAAAGTCCGATTCCATTTGATACTATCCATGTTGACCACTTAGGTCCCGTACCGAGTGTTACATCAAAAAGAAAGCACCTTTTGGTAGTGATTGACGCATTTACAAAGTTTGTTAAATTGTATCCCGTAAATTCCACTAGTACCAAAAAGTTACCGCCGCGTTAGAAAAATATTTTGATTATTATAGCCGACCAAGAAGAGTTATATCCGACGGAGGTACGTGTTTTACGTCGTTTGAGTTTGCTGAGTAGAAAATCGAAATATTGACCACATTAAAGTAGCGACTGCCAATGGGCAGGTCGAACGTGTGAACCGTGTGTTGACCCCAATGTTGGGAAAGCTGTCAGAACCTTTAGCCCAAGCCGATTGGTATAAATTCGTTAATCGTGTGGAGTTCGCTATTAATAACTCAGTGCAGTGTAGTACCGGTAAAACTCCGTCAATGTTGTTGTTTGGTTGCGATCAGCGAGGCCTCTTAGTAGACGAATTAACCGAGTATCTTGACGAGAAATTTAGTTCAGAAAACCCCTGTAACCTTGAGGTCACTAGGCAAGAGGCAAGTGCGAAAATTCAATAATCGCAGGAGCAATGATTTTGTTGCCATTCGCAATGTAGATGTCACTCCCGGGTCGTGCAAAAAGTTCGCTCCTAAATACCGTGGCCATTATAAGATAAATCGAGTTCTTCCAAATGACCTTTACGAAGTCACTGATATTGACGATTGTCAACTTACTCAATTGCCCTACAAAGGTATCTTAGAATCAGCCCGACTCAAGCCGTGGATGCATGCGTGTGATAAAACTGTGAGTTTCTGTTTGTAATGTGTATTTGATAAGCAGTATTTGTAAATGTATATTGTATGTTGTATGTATATGTATATTGTATGTATTGTATATATGTATATTGTATGTTGTATGTATGTTGAATTGTATGATCGAGGTCGATCAAATGTCAGGATTGGCCGAATGTAAACATTAAGAATATTTTAAATAAGCCCGAAATAAAAAATCCGAAAATATAAAGACAATCCCAAGGGATTAATAAATGAAAAGTAGAGAGTTTACAAAAAAAAAAAAATAACCCGATAGATTATTTATGACGTTAGCTAGATACGATATAACCACAGTCAGCTAATTGAAGCAAGTAGTTCAACGAGAAGGGTTATATGAGAATAGTATAACAGAAATCAGAAAATCAAATCAAAAATCAAAAAGGTGGAAAATCTTTTGTACCCAATAGTACAACTCCGTCTCAAACAAAACAACCAGATACAACACAAAACCAAAAACTTTTCCAAGAATTTCAACAAAAATTAAATATTGACAGGGCTCAAAATCCAATGAATAATCAACAGCAAAACAACTATTCAAAGAATAATGTAGCAACCCAGCCTACAAAAAGGCAAAGAGAAAGTAATAGTGGAATTAGCAAAATGGACACATCCGAAAATTTTCATCAGAATGCCTCGGATCAATCGGAAGAAGAGATAGAGACAAGTCCTTCATCAGAATAATGATGAACAATAAACCTTTGAGATGTGTAGTCGACTCAGGCTCTTCAATTAATATAATGTCCGAAAACTTTTTTAATTTCAAAACCTATTTAGGAGATTCCAAAATTCACCTGATTGAAGGAGCAGTAGAACTAAAAGAAATTATTTTCCTTGCACCCAGCAAACTTTGTTCAACAGAAAAAAAATTTAGATCCATAAATTTTCAAATAAATACGACATGTTGATAGGCAGAACTTTCCTTAAAGCCTTCAAAGCACAAATAAATTATGAAGAAGAATACGCAAAATCAGGAAACTATACATTTTATTTTAGAGATGTTGAAGAAATACAAGAAGAACAAAACATAGAAGTTTTGGACCCACCCACAGAAAGGGACCCGGAAACAAATTTTGCGATTGAAAACGAAATAATAGAAAGCAATGAGTATAGACTCGACCATTTAAACAACGAAGAAACTCAAAAACTAAAAAAAGTCTTGTACGAATTCAGTGACATTCAGTACCGCGAAGGTGAAAATTTGACTTTCACGAGTACAATAAGGCACTCCATTCATATAAAACATGAGGACCCAATCTATAAACGTTCTTACAAATATCCCCAAACATTTGATATAGAAATCAACAAACAAATAAATGAAATGATTGAACAGGGTATCATTAGAAAATCGAATTTCCCCTACTGTTCACCCATTTGGATCGTTCCAAAAAAAGGAGATGCTTCCAAGAAACAAAAATTCAGATTAGTCATTGACTATCGAAATCTAAATGAAGTCACAATAGATGACAAATTTCCAATTCCAGTCATGGACGAAATTCTCGACAAACTGGGAAAATGTCAATACTTCACCACTATTGATTTAGCTAAAGGATTTCATCAAATTCAAATGGATCCTGAATCTATTGCAAAAATAGCTTTCTCAACTAAACATGGCCATTACGAATACACACGTATGCCATTTGGTCTTAAAAATGCCCCGGCAACATTCCAAAGATGCACGAATAATCTTTTGGAAGACCTTATTTATAAGGATTGCCTTGTTTATATGGATGACATCATTGTGTACTCCACTTCATTGGAAGAACACATACTATCACTCAGAAAGGTATTTAACAAACTAAGAGAAGCTAATCTTAAACTCCAACTCGACAAATGCGAATTTATGAAAAAGGAAACAGCATTCCTTGGTCATATAATAACAACAGAAGGTATAAAACCTAACCCAGATAAAGTCAAAGCAATTCAAAAATTTCCGATACCTAAAACTCCAAAAGAAATTAAATCATTCTTAGGATTATGCGGATTCTTCCGGAAATTTATACCCAACTTTGCACATATTGCAAAACCTTTAACTCTAGGATTAAAGAAAGGAGCTAAAATAAATATAAACGACTCAAATTATATTTCATTCTTTGAAAAATTAAAATATCTCCTTATGAATGATCCTATACTTGCATATCCCGATTTCAAAAAACCATTTTTCCTAACCACAGATGCTAGCAATATAGCTTTAGGTGCGTTCCTCTCACAGGACCATAGAACACGAACTTAATTATTCAGCCATAGAAAAGGAATTACTATCTATTGTATGGGCAACCAAATATTGTAGGCCATACCTTTTCGGTAGAAAGTTCGAGATTCTAAGCGACCATAAGCCTTTAGTATGGCTCAACAATATAAAAGAACCAAATATGAAACTTCAAAGATGGAAAATAAAACTAAATGAGTTTGATTACAAAATTAAATATTTACCTGGGAAAGAAAATCACGTAGCAGATGCCCTCTCCAGAATTAAAATAGATGAAAACTTTTTAGGATCAACAGAAAGTACAGCAGCTACAATACGTAGTGCTCATGAGGATAATGAAAACTACATTCCAGTAGTAGAAAGACCCACTAATTATTAGAACAGGCAAATATAATTCATTAGAGGTTCAGAAGACAAAGCAGAAACAACAACTTACTTTTATAAAACAAACATCCAGTTTGCAACACACTGTACTATATTTTCATAATGAACAAGATTTTCCCATATTCCAACAAGCTTTTATTGAAATAATACAATCAAACCCAAATACAAAAACCTCGAAATCTAGCATTAAGTTAGAGGACCTTCAAACGTTTGCACAATTTATAGAAATACTCCTAAAAATACATAAAGAATTATTACATCCAGGAAACGCAAAAACGAATTATTTCTTTAAAGAAAAATATTATTTTCCCGATTTTCAAATCCTAATTCAAAACATTATTAATGAATGCTCAGTATGCAATATCGCGAAGACAGAAAATAGAAATACAAAACTAACTTTTGAAATAACACCAGAACTTTTTAATATCAGAGAAAAATACGTCATGGACTTTTACATGATCGACAATTTACAATTCCTTTCATGCATTGACATTTACTTCAAATTTGCAACACTTGTAGAAGTAAGGTCTAGAGATTGGTTAGAAGCCAAGAGAGCAATTATGAAAGTATTCACTGAAATGGGCAAACCAATAGAAATAAAATCAGACAACGAATCAGCATTTCTGTGTATAGCACAAAAAAATTGGCTACAAGAAGAAAATATAAAGTTAAAAATCACATCAAGTAAAAACGGCATTTCAGACGTAAAAAGATTCCATAAAACAGTAAACGAAAAACTCAGAATTATAAATAGTGAACATTTTTACATTGAAGATAAATTAATCAAATTTGAAAAAATTCTCTACGTATACAACCATAAGACGAGAAATAAAACAACTAACCGAACACCAGCGGACATTTTTATCTATGCAGGATCCCCAGACTTTAATACCCAAACAAAAAAATACATCAAATAAACAATTTAAATGAAGATAGACACGACTTCGAAATCGACGCTAGATTTAAACAAGCACCATTAGTAAAGTCAAAAACGACAAATCCATTCAAAAAGACAGGAGAAATAAGAAAGGAGAAATAAATCAGTTAGACGAAAACACTTTGAAGAAAGAAATAGAGGACAAAAAGTCACACACTACAAATCAAAATTCAAGAAGAAAAAGAAAGTTAATAAAAGCAAATATGACAATTAATTAATTACAGGTCAACAACTCAAATTGACTTTTTTGTGCATCATGCTATTCTTAACATTAAAATCAACATGCAGTCAATCCATTGACATAAACCCAGTAAAAACGGTTACTTAATACTTAAAACAGGAACCATGGACTTACCGACAAACTTTGAATATCATTATTAAAAGGTGAATTTAACTCTAATAGACATTACATATAATAATTTAATGCGACAAGCACAAGAATTTAAAAACCTAATCCATATTCAATACTTAACAGAAAAACTAAGTAGGGAAATTAATGGAATACACATTGCAAAACGTTCGAGGACTAATTAACGGAACTGGTTCAATGTACAAATATCTTTTTGGTACTCTTGATCAGGAAGATAAAGATGAATTAGAAGAAAAACGAACTAAATTACGTAATAGACACTGTTAATAAAGGTTTAGAAGTAATAAAGTCATGTTAATTCGGAAAAACTATTAAATACAAAAACTTCCACCTGGCTTAAACAAAGTTCAAACGAAATATTTATCATTTTAAACATTCCTCAAGAAATAATAAAAACCCCTATCTTTGAGATACTTCCTTATCCAGACGAGAATAAAAATATTTTGACAGAAAATTCATACGATAAATACTATTTTAACAACAACACTTTGTTCAATAAAAATACAAAACAAATAGAAACTAACGAATGCATTTTAAATCAAATCCCAACCACTTGTAAATACACTAAGGCATATAAGAATTTTCAAACTAACTACATTGAACCAAACATAATTGTAACATGGAATTTACCAAAAACTAAACTTAATCAAAATTGCGTAAACAACGAATTAATAATAGAAGGCAATAACATAATAAAAATTTACGATTGTGCCTTACAACTAAACGAAATATCAATAATAAATTCCATTGCTTGACTATAGCCAAAGCATTTATGTAACAAACAATATCACCAGTCTAGAACCTATTTCCTTTATCCAAACAAAAGAGATAATTAACGAACATACGAAATATTATACTGCATTTCAAACTATTACATTAACCACTTTTATACTTACTATAATAAGTTTGATTACATACTTAATCTATAAGTTTAAGGCAATGCCACAAAAATTAATAATTAATTTTCAAATAACAATCGTGGTCCCACAGACATAATCGAAACCCCAATTGTTAAAAAAATTGAGTCCCAAATTATAAACAAAATTGACACTCCAATATCTACAGCTGAGAAAAACCCCTCGCTATATCCCAATGTATCCGCCTGAGGACAGGCTATTTTCTTTAGGATGGGGGAGTCATATATCCAACTCCAATACCCAATAACATATAAATATTTCGAGGATTTTTAGAGCAAAAAAAAAAAGTTTTTTTTTTTTTTTCAGGGGTGGCGTAACCCCTTAATTGAATTTTCCCTACTAAATGTAGCCAACTTTTGGGCCAGATTTTGCCTGCTAGTTGCTCCTTTACACGATCTAAGATCATTTTCAAACGCCTTTGAACAGCTGAGACATCTATGAGTTTTGTTAACGAACTATTTGGATGCGCCATCATTTCATAGAATTGTTCTAGTTCTTCGTATAAGTTCGGTGCACCAGCCTCGATAGGTGAACATTGATAAGCAGGATTGGACTTAAATAGATGTACAATAATGGCTGGTGCGGCTATAATGTAACGCTGATGTTGCCATTTGTTTGAAGAACCAAATTCATAATTATCCTCATCGTCATTGATGTGTTCAAATTGTTCAATTCATTGCATGTTGGACTTGGACGATTGGTTTCAAAAATATCTTCAAATTCCATGTTTAATGGTTTGTTTTGTATGTCCATCGATTGAGTTAATGATTTCATTTTCGTCTAATCTTTGCTAAGATTTGTTGTATGCTGTGAAACGTACTTTTTCCAATTGATCCAATAAATGTTTATAGCTTTCCAATCCTTTATCTAGTTTTTTAAAGTCATAAAACTTTCTCCATCTGCTGTTCTAGGAGTTAAAAGGTCTTTGAATTCAATGTCAATGTTGGATTCTCGTGAGGAAATAGAATAATCTTGAATGTTCGAAATTTCGGAAAAGCACTCTAATTTTTCCTCATATTGAGAATTATTTTTTTTAATTTGGTTCAATGCGTACTGTACATTAGCGAAAATATCATTCACATTCTTCAGCTGATTAATATTATTAATTTCATAATTTTTATCCTCCACTTCGACTGTTTCCAAGAAACCATAGTTCAATATCAAACCCTTTATTTGGCAATGGGTGAATATCAAATGTTCTATAACGACAAAGCTCTTAAATTGCGTAGATTTTAAATCGCTAGTAATATGGACTTCGGAAAGATTATTCTTGTAAAAACTATCTTCAGAAGGTAGGCTAATTATAACTTGGCAATCATGCAACAATTCTTTGTCTTCTTTTTTTTAATAAAATCATTGTAAAGCGATGAGTCTGACGACCAAGCACTCAAATAGTTTCCTGTCCTTGGCACAACTTTGGAACTTTCTTCGGGCAAGGTGAATGACTCAACAATTTGCAAATTTCTTCTAATATTTTATCTGCATCATAAACCGACTCACTCTCCAATTTTGATAATTTTGGTCGATCCTGTGAAACATCAGACATATAGTCAATTTGTCCGCCATTGATAACAGTACTGGATAAAGAAGTTTGGATGCATTGCAGTTCATCTAATTGAACTTTATAGATTTCGAATTCCTTTTTGAAATCTGTTAAATTGGATATAGAAACTTTTTTACCTTCATATCCGTCACAATTTATGACGCAAGTTTTTATGCTGTCGCTTCCAGCCCTTTCACAAAAACTTCACCTGTTTCTTTTGTATTCCCCCGCACTTAGCCAATCCATACATTTCAATTAGTTTCAATTTGGTTGAAAGGCAAAAACAAATCGTAATAAAAATGCACAAACCTAGTGAATTCAAACAAAATGGCGAAATTTGCCACATGTGGCAGTAAAAAAACAAAAGAAAAAATTATAGTGATGGGCGAATCGCAGATAGAGATCAAATGAATGAATCAAATCATCGTAATATATATGAAAAATTTTTTTCGACTGTTTTCATCCACGGTTATTAATAATTTAAAAAGCAAAACTTATCAAAAACATATACGTCCACGAACTTATAAGGTTTCTCTTTTGTCTTTAGTTTTGATATTCTCGGCTCCTAAGTAACTCCTAAGTAAACGTAACCTAAACAGCGGCCCTTGGAATGTTCATACGCAAAGAAAGAGATGGATGGGCAGATTTGCATAAAATGTCCCTTATTGATAGACGATCAGAACTATCTAATTTTAATTCGATTTTTATGAAAATAATGTCATTCGAAGGAAATTTCAATTCACTTTCTTTCGTAGTTCATAGAAAAAAGTACTTTAGTACAAACTAGTGTCGCAAAATGGCCTCGCCCAAAGGTCAACAAATTTTCATACAAAATTCAGATATTCAATTGGCTTCAACTCGAAAGGGGCTATAAATTTACATATGTCTATTTGGATACTATTTTTACTTAGACAAGGGTATACACATATGTATGCAAGTCAACACTAAACAATTTTTGATTGTCTACATTGAATATAGCTTTTTAAAATTTGGGGCTAAGTTTGTACCTTTACAGGTCCTTAATTATGAAAAAGCAATTATGGTATAGAGAAACCTTCTATTTTGTTTGTATATTTTAAAAATACTAGCTAAACTGTAGAAAATGTTCAGGTTGTGACGTGGGACAGCTCCAAAAAAGTTCGCGAGTCGAACATATACCCCGAGCCCTCTAACCAAACAATTGAACGCCGGTTTTGTGTTGTACTTCGCTATATTCAGTTGCACAATTTTTGGGCACATCGATCGGTTAGATCGGTTGGCTGAAATCTTTATTTCAATGTTAATTGAAATTTCTCACATGTTTTTATATTATCTTACATTTGTGTTTTTCTCTCCGTTTCACGTCTTTCCTGCTAGCCTAATTTTCTGTGACCGTCCGCCGTCATAGCGGGCCGCCGCTCTGTCACCAGTGCAAGCAAAGACAAAGTAAATTTTAACTGTTCTTCTTTGAATAAGAGAGAACAAAAACAAGGGGCGCGTTGGGTAAGCCTTTCTACTGGCGCGGGGCGGCAATTAAGCCTGCACCGCAACATAAACAGTTTTTCATTTCTAAAGCATTCGAGATATAATCTATATATATAAAATTGTAAGCCGTTTTTTTGTAATTTAATAAGTCAATAAGGAATCAACCAATTACGCCCATTTTTTTTTAAATATTCGTTATGGCAAAATGAAGCTTTGTTTTTCCAAAAGAAAGCTAATTTTGAAATTAACCAATTAACTTAAGGCGTTTTAAATGAATGAATAAAAAAAATTCATTTCAATACAATGTAAACCTCTAACGTATAGTGTTGTATAACATATAGCTTTAATATACCAGTGGTGCTGCCATACATTTAATGACTGATGTATTGTTTATATGGCATTCGTTGCCAGATCATTGCATTCGTGACTGTTATAAGTCAATTTTTTGCGTTCGGAAAGAAAAGTGAGGTTAGAATTTAAAAAATTAAGTAAATTGTATATAAACCACAATCAAAATGCCACTTCCAAGACGTTCAAATACTGGTAGACGAACACGAAAAGCCACAGTTGTTAGAGAATTTCGTAGACGTAATGCGGTTAACAACAACATGGAATTGGCGGCTCATAATTATGATAGCACAATTGATTATAGCATATATTCCAATATTGGACAAATGAATGAAGAATGTGTGCATTGCAGAGCATTGAAATTTATGAACGAAACGCCTGCCATGTGCTGTGCTTCTGGAAAAGTTAAATTGCCTGCATTAGAACCTCCACCAGACCCTTTGCACTCATTAATTTATGGCAATTCACAAGCGTCAAAGGAGTTTTTGAAAAATATTCAAAAGTACAATTCGTGCTTTCAAATGACATCTTTTGGGGCTACAAATATTATAAGAGATCGATTTATGCCGACCTTTTAGGTAATTACTTCTTAGTACTTACTATGCCTTTTGATTTATGAGAAAAATAATTCCAGATTCAAGGTCAGATATACCATAGGGCTGGGTCACTGTTGCCACTCCCAGATGCCGACCATCAGTTTTTACAAATATATTTCATTGGTGATGTTGATAGAGAATTGAACCAGCGCTGTGCAATCGCTACAAATGTTAGAAGTCGAACATTTAATGGATGAACTAAACATTTAATTCGCCAGCAAGTAAAAAAGAAGCAGAGCAACGCTTGTCGGGCCAGCTAGTTTAAAATATATTTGAGGTTTTTGTGGCATCTTTAAAAAAAATTACACACGCCTGGGCATTGTCATCTCTAGCACAGACTCCTTTCTTTATATGGCCATATATTGAATATTATATGGTATATCTATGTCCTATGGCAACATCCGTTGTACTATCCACATTCACATATTGCTGCTGCTGTTGTTCTTGTTCTTGTTGTTGTTACTGTTGTCCAGCTGCATTAGGCATAGAAACGGAAATGAGAACTCAACGCAGCGGAAATTTAATAACGACAAACAATTTAGCAACGAAGTGCTTATCCATAGAATCCCACAAAAAGGTGACATATTTATACGGCCATTTTGACAGACCACACCCACAAATACCACCATGATTCTCCGTATATAGTTTAATTTGAAATGACACAATTGCTGAAGATGGATATGGGATAAACATAAATTTTGCCTTACTTTACTGTATATAATACACAAGTAGTACTTTGGCTGCGACAGTCAAAGAAATGTGAAAATGTTGCGACTCATCATTTTAAATGACAAAAAAGATAACTGAAACAAAACTGGATGAATATAATGAAGGGGCTTGAAGTGTTTAATACGAATTAGAATTCAACTAAATGTATAAGAAACACAATTCACGCCAGAATTGACCACTTGGAGAATATGGGATACACAAGCAGTCGAAGGCTTTCAAGTGGAATAGATTTAATCGTGTTGAGTGGCAAACATGTTTCGCCAATTAGGCCCAATAAAGTCTGTGCACAGTAAGTTAAAGCTTTAAATGTTTAGTTCAAAGCTTTAAGTGTGGTTTGTAATTTAAATTGGTTCAAATATATTCAGAGATGATATCAAGAAATATTGTAAAACAAATCCTTTGGCCAGAAGAATTAAAAATTGCATCCTACCCCGACTTTAACGTATCGCCTACAGAAATTTTATATTTTGACGTTCTAAGAATAAATGATAATTTTTCTTACATTCTTTTACTTTTTTGCAGACTCAAATTTAGTAGAAAGTAAAAAAGTTCTCGTTTTCGATTCGGAATGTTTTGGGCGGAATCGGATTTCAGACCTTTTCTCGAATTCGATTCCAAAAAAAAATTATTTGGTTGCAAATTGTTTGCCTTTAAGACAAATAAATTTAATGTAAAATATATTTTCAAAATTGTGTAAAAATTTAAATGTTTGCCAGGAATAAAATTGAATTAGTTTAAAAACCTTTTACAAAAGAAACCTGAGGTATTTTCGTCAGGACTTGCATTCAAAAACAAAATATATACCTAAATGATTGTAAAGCTCGGCAAATCTGTAAACCAATATAGTAGGCGAACAAACGTGTTTCAAAGTTAGTGCAAAAACGAAAATGATTGACGTTTTACTCGGAATTGAGAGCAAAAAGTAAAAAAACGGGCCGGAATCGTTCTTGATTAGCGTCTGAGAACCACTCGGAAGCAACAAAAGACTTCATAAAATCCATTTAACTTTTGTTACTTAATTCATTAATTTTTTCAAAGCTTATTAAAATTCAACACTTCCCTAAAAACTTCATTGACATTTGCTTTCTGTAGTGTTTCGTGAATAGCTTAAATAACCGAGATAAATTAGCTAATACATAGTATATTTAACATTAATATAACTTTGTAAATTAGTTTTTTTTTTCATTAACTTTTGCTATCATAATATATTTTATATATATTTAAATGATAAATTCAAATTTATACCAAAAAAGCCTTTTTTCTAGCGGAGGAGACAAAAAAATAAAAAACGAAATATTTGAAAAAAATAAAAAAATTCTATAAAATTAATTTTCCTAATCAGCAACTGAGCAAGTCACTCACTTGACTCTTTCATGAGCAGCTTTGTGATTTGACAAAATGGTACCCCAACCAGTTTCAGTGATGTCTCAGTGATATGTGTGACTCAAAAATGACTTTGCCAGCTGCTGTGCTTGTGGAGGAGATAATAAAAGCGCTTGTTAAGGACTACAAAATTTTCTTTTCTTCTTCATTTTTTTTTTTTGTACTTTTGGCTAAGATTTTGCTATCAAGATTTCAAAGGAAGTTATGCAAATGAAAAACACAGAGAGCGCGTAAGAAACAAGGAATGACAACTTTGTTGTCATAAGTTGTTAACAAAAAATTAAGTTAAAAAAACAAATACAGAGAAAGAGATGATTTCTTTTTGATTTAATTTGCTTCGAGTAATTAAAATTGACATGAACATAAAATTCCATTTGCCAAACGCAAAAGTAAATTTCCATTTATTTACTTTAATTTAAACGAACGAATAGCAGAGCAAAAATTGAGTCTCTGTATGTGTTTTGTCTATGCGAATGAGAGTGTGAGAATGGGTGGGTACGTGTCTGTGGGAATACGTTATTCACACTACCGGAGTAAAAGAAATTAGCATAACAAAAGGCATCATTTTCAGTTGCTGCACAATGCAAACATGGCTAAGTCGATTCTTATTTTTCAATTAAAATCCAATTTACAAATAGACGAAAACGACCAAACGAGAAATTCTCTTTTCTTTCTATTTCGTTTTTGTTCCCATTCACATGCTCATCTTATAAACGAATTAGAACTTTACCAAAGATTAGGATTTGAAGTGAAAAAGGAATTGATTTTTAGTTTTAGTTTGTATTTAAAAATTACAGAAACCAAAGTCCGAAACACAGATACTGACGACAAATGAATAAGGACTAGAAAGAAGCTCCAATTGTTCTCAAAAGAGTGTTAAAAGAATAAAATAGCATAAAAAATAAATCCCATTTTCAATTAAAGATTCAATGGAATATTCGTAATGCTTTATAAATTGCAAGTTTAGAGTTAAGTTTTTGCAATATTTTCAAATAAAATTACAATTTTTAATTCTAGTTATATCAAAATATATCAACCAAATTTATTTACAATATAAAAACCCATGAGACAAATGGAAATAAAATATGGCATACATAGGTTTTTGGCAAATTCCTTTGACTAATTTAAACAATTATGCAGTGGCTTTTGAGCATTCCTATATAAGCCATTAGCATTCAGTTTTTGGCCAACAACTTGAACTTTCTTTCACCTTTTCTATTCAGGTTTGCCCTAAGCTCCATCAAATTAATAGAAAATTTTCGTCCCAAGTCATTTAAAATATTCCATGTGCGATTACAGACCAAATGCACTTCCGATTGGCATTTTAATAATCGTTCCTCGTCTGAAAAACTCCTTAAACAATCTATTAATTGTTGACATTGAGATAAAAATTTTTGCTGCTCAATGTCCAAATCGAATACGAAATGGTATATTTGATTGAAACAGATTTTACAATCTCTGCCATTTTTGGTCAAAAACAAATCCATTGCTATTGCATTTAGATACTGTTTATGAGCTTGAACAATATCATCCAAAGTCTTGGCTTCATTGCATCTTAAATTTAATTGATTATAAGCTTATAAATAAATCGATTAAGGCTTAAAAACGTTGTTCTACCTGATTGACATCGGCAAGATACTCGAATTCAATACGCCGTGTAAAATAATATTTATGGCTTAGTATTCTTTCGAAAAGAATATAGTTGGCAGAATGGAATTTCCAAAGGTCTGTGAAAATATTTGAATACGTCTGAACACTTTGACCTATGAGAGCCTTCCAATTGTCAGCTAAATGCCAGCATAATTGAAACTTTGACCAACACAGACAACTCTCTGAGGGTATTTCCACCATATAAAGCTCAGAGTTATCCTTAGTTAATATTTGCTCTAATACAGAGGTAAACTGTTGCAAATCGAACAAATCGACCGATTGTTCAAGTAAAGGTTCAAGGTGATTTATCAAGTTAGTAACGAAATGCAGATCGCGAGGTAATATATATTTGAAAAGCCTATATAAGAGGTCAATGGCCGGCAATGCTATAACATGGTCTGGCTGACTAATAATAACCAGTTTTGCAATAAATTTTCATAATTTCCTTGATACAATTCCTTCGAAAGAGTGTTCAATAAACTTGCTTCCTCGAAAATAAGACAATTTAGATTTAAAATCCATTCAAATTTCGATGAAAAATTTCTATTCGATTTCTACAATTGATAGAGAGTTGCAGGTTTTTCAAGTTTTTGATATTTTCGATGAAACTGTTTGTATAGCAAAAGTTCTTCACGCTGACTTTGAGCTAAGGCCAACCCACTAACTAAAGTTTGAAGTTGTTTCTGCCTATGTTGCAGCTCTCGATATAAACAACCCAAATGTCCCAAGGCCAATAACAAATACGATTCGCTTAGGTTACGCTGTTGTTCTGGTGAACGTAACAGAAGTTGCGATGTTCTGAACGAGTATATTAATTGTCGGCATTCATAGCCCATCATGGCATTCAAGGCATCGCGTAGGCGTTCATCATCTGATAAATCCTGAACACTACGATCAGCCAGCCGCCAGCGCATTGCTTCATATGCACCTTTCTCTTTACTAGTAAGCAATTGTCTTAATTTAATTTTCCCTACTAAATGTAGCCAACTTTTGGGCCAGATTTTGCCTGCTAGTTGCTCCTTTACACGATCTAAGATCATTTTCAAACGCCTTTGAACAGCTGAGACATCTATGAGTTTTGTTAACGAACTATTTGGATGCGCCATCATTTCATAGAATTGTTCTAGTTCTTCGTATAAGTTCGGAGCACCAGCCTCGATAGGTGAACATTGATAAGCAGGATTGGACTTAAATAGATGTACAATAATGGCTGGTGCGGCTATAATGTAACGCTGATGTTGCCATTTGTTTGAAGAACCAAATTCATAATTATCCTCATCGTCATTGATGTGTTCAAATTTGTTCAATTCATTGCATGTTGGACTTGGACGATTGGTTTCAAAAATATCTTCAAATTCCATGTTTAATGGTTTGTTTTGTATGTCCATCGATTGAGTTAATGATTTCATTTTCGTCTAATCTTTTGCTAAGATTTGTTGTATGCTGTGAAACGTACTTTTTCCAATTGATCCAATAAATGTTTATAGCTTTCCAATCCTTTATCTAGTTTTTTAGCAGATAAGGTCATAAAACTTTCTCCATCTGCTGTTCTAGGAGTTAAAAGGTCTTTGAATTCAATGTCAGCGGATTCTCGTGAGGAAATAGAATAATCTTGAATGTTCGAAATTTCGGAAAAGCACTCTAATTTTTCTTCATATTGAGAATTATTTTTTTTAATTTGGTTCAATGCGTACTGTACATTAGCGAAAATATCATTCACATTCTTCAGCTGATTAATATTATTAATTTCATAATTTTTATCCTCCACTTCGGCGCTTTCCAAGAAACCATAATTCAATATCAAACCCTTTATTTGGCAATGGGTGAATATCAAATGTTCTATAACGACAAAGCTCTTAAATTGCGTAGATTTCAAATCGCTAGTAATATGGACTTCGGAAAGATTATTCTTGTAAAAACTATCTTCAGAAGGTAGGCTAATTATATCTTGGCAATCATGCAACAATTCTTTGTCTTCTTTTTTTTTAATAAAATCATTATAGAGCGTTGAGTCTGACGACCAAGCACTCAAATAGTTTCCTGTCCTTGGCACAACTTTGGAACTTTCTTCGGGCAAGGTGAATGACTCAACTTTTTTGCAAATTTCTTCTAATATTTTATCTGCATCATAAACCGACTCACTCTCCAATTTTGATAATTTTGGTCGATCCTGTGAAACATCAGACATATAGTCAATCTGTCCGCCTTTGATAACAGTACTGGATAAAGAAGTTTGGATGCATTGCAGTTCATCTAATTGAACTTTATAGATTTCGAATTCCTTTTTGAAATCTGTTAAATTGGATATAGAAACTTTTTTACCTTCATATCCGTTCAAGATTCCCTTTTTGTTTTCAATCAGAAGGAAATCGGATTCGGTAGTTGTGATTTCTTTGGAAGTATAAAGCATATTGCTTTCATTATCTTCATTGACTACCTTAGAATCGTCCTTATGCCTCATACGGTTTTGACTTTTGTCTTCAATGTGAGTACAACCAGATGTCTGGAATTTAGCTTGCAATTCACAGTTTTCAGGAAAATTTTGCTTGTTCTTAGCTTGGCTCTCATTCATTATACAATTTGGTATGGGATTTTCCCCAAAGTGAAGTCTTGCTTCAGCCACAGATCGCTCAGAGTTTTTTAAATTTAAATACAAATTCTTCATAACTTCATAATATTTTGGTTTTATATTAATATTTTGCTTTAGTTCAAGGATCACCAAACATCCATGCTGATACATCAAACCCCTTAAATCACAATATCTTTGTATAACCGGTTCTTTCTTCAAATAGCACTCAATTTTAAAATCAATTCTTATTGGCTTAGGCTTAAAGTGATTAGATTGACTAAGATTTAATAGAGCACTGCGATCCTTGTATTTGGACATTTCTTGACTGAGTAATTCAGTATTTGAGTACGAATGTTCCAAACCATTTTTTAAATATATACTTATTTTATGAAAATTACTTTCTAAAATGTCTTCTCCATCAGATCTCCTTGTGGGCAGAGGTAAGTTTGACTTAGTAAAGTTCATAGATGTTTGGTTGGATGGAATAAATTGATTTTCAAAAGTTGTACGAATCGTACTTGGATCGATTGATTTTAATATTTTTTTCTTACTTAGTCTGAAACAACCAAACAATTTAGATTCGCAATCATGCTTAATTTTTTTGGACGAAGGCAAGTTTAATGTTGTTGGAATAGATAGGCTTTCAATAGTTGTACGAATTGGACTTTGATCGATTGATTTCAATATTTTTTCCTTACTAAGTCTGGAACAACCAAACAATTTAGATTCGCAATTATGGTTAATTTTTTTGGACGAAGGCAAGTTTAATGTTGTTGGAATAGATTGACTTTCAATAGTTGTACGAATTGGACTTGGATCGATTGATTTCAATATTTTTTCCTTACTAAGTCTGGAACAACCAAACAATTTAGTTTCGCAATCATGGTTAATATTTTTGTAGTTATCTATGATTCTTGTTTTTCTTCTGGACGGAGGTAAGTTTGATGTAGTTGGAATAGATTGACTTTCAATAATTGTACGAATTGGACTTGGATCGATTGATTTCAATATTTTTCCCTCAATAAGTCTGGTGATCGATCCGGCTCGAAGGACCAAAATGAATAGGGATTCCCGGAGAGAAGGAAAATAACCCAATCTTCATTCGTTGAATTAAAAATATGAACTGATTTTATTTACAAAAGTACGGAGTTTATATAGGAAATCTTAGGCTCTAGTAGGTAACAATTGTTCTTAAGGCGATCTTATTCTAATACGAGTCAGACCCACGTATTCGGGGGTTGAAAAATTATTATTTTAGGCACGGCGTCGGCCACTTGACATCCTGCCGTCGTGATCGTTTGGGTTAGTTTACAATTACAAGTGTTTGTTCCCACAACAAGTGTGGCTGATTGTATTTCTAGTCATATGCTAGGTTAGTTGTTTGTGACAAAAGTACAGTTGTACTATATTTTCTTTAGTGCATCTGATTTGGTAAAGCCGCTTCAGATGGACACGGTGTTTATTCTTAAACATCTGGAACAACCAAACAATTTAGTTTCGCAATCATGGCTTATTTTCTTGTTGTTATCTATGATTTTTCTATGATTGAGTATATTATTCTTAGCCAAAGATTCAGATCGGTGGTTCAAACACTGGAATTCACAATGCTTTTGAGGTTTGGGATCAATTCTAGCATAACCCTCTTTTATTTTCGATTTAACTGGCTTTGACCTTTTGGAAACACCTACATGTTTTCTATTTTTGTCCTTAACTTGGGCTACTTCATTTAGATGCTTTAGTAATTTATTCACCTGATAGTTAAGGCTGTCAATCTTTTTTAGACGATATTCAATGGTTTCCTCTTCGGTCATATTATCCGGTTCTCCAGCGTCAAGGAGTTCGTAGCATAGTGTTAGGTAAACGTAACGTTTATTTTCATATGGTTCAATCCCAGCCAGTTCTCTATAGAGATGCATACTCAGATCGGCACGAAACCCCATAAGGTCTTTATTGCGCGAATCTCCCGTGAGTTGCAACTCCTCGAAACGTAGTCGAAGATTATCGAGAACAACCAATTCATGGAGACTATCATTATTCAAAGTAGGTCTGGAGAGTATATAATTTATGGATTTGCTTACATCATAATTAGGATTGCCCAGACAATGTCTTAATTTGCAGAGTTGCTCGTACAAAAAGGTATGCGACTGTTCGTCCATTGCTTTCTAAATGTTCAGGGAATTTGCCATATATATTTTGATGTAAATTTTGTGTTTTTTTTTTTGTTTTGTTTCCTTTCGATAAAAAATATGCCGAAAACTTGTGCAACTAAACAAATTCAATGACATATAACTCAAGGCACACAGATTATCTATGTATTTCGTTTAGATTTCCACCGTTTCGCAGCGATCTAACTCAACCACAATAATTAACCCATAAATCTGTCACAAGATTGTCGACAAGTCCACGCCGTGCCGCATTCAGCAAAAATTGCTTACACACCTTTTGTGCTGTATTTGCAGCATTTTGCCACAACCTTTTGCAACTCTTGTGGCAACATTTCATTCATTACAAAGTGGGCGTGGGAATCTCAGAATGTATGACGCTACTTTTAACCTCAGACGCACACTAAAAAAGAAAGAGAAGGTGTTTTTTTTTTATTGTTTACCCAGGAAACTTTGCAAAAGATAAGTGAAAAAGATTATAAATGCATTGTAGTACAAAATTTACCGCCAACATGAGAAGATGGAGAAATGCAACAAAAAAGAAACCGAAACTCAGTGACAGAAATGGCACAGAAATTTACGTGGAGACACGTCAAACGTAACGGAACCGGAAACGGAAACACCCATTTAAAAAGTATGCAAAAGAAAAAGGAAAAATAAATCACGAAGGCGTTCATTTTTGGCAACCGACCTCAGGCCAGAGTCAAAGAGAACTAAGGCGATGAGCACAATGTTTCGGGTCAAACAAAAAACATTTATCCTTTCCATCTTCCCCCTCTTTTAGAGTCACTAGAAAATTGGTTTTTTATAGTTCAAGATTTTTAAAGTGTAAATTGAGCTAGTACTTGAAGAAATTGAGCTACACAAAGAATGAAATACTAAATTGGTTTTTGATAAATAAAATAAGCATCGAAGGATGTGGCATTCTGGTAAAATTTGGTTGTTCATGCGTTCCTTTGGATATTTAAAAACAAACTGAGGGATCCATGTGACTATTTTCATCTTCAAATCTCAGTTTAGAACATAAAAATTTTTGAATTAAGTTCCAAATTTTTAAAGCGAATCAGTTAGAGCTCTTTTATGGCCAAAAACTTTTCGATATTTTTGGTTTGTATTTCCCTTTTCGCAAAAGAATAAGAGTAGGAATTTGTTTTATTTAATATATTGATTTGTAGTATATTATTATAGTTTATTTTAACTAAAAACTATTTATTTGATTATTTTAATTAGGTTTAGTTAGAAATTAGTTGTCTTTACTGCTTTGCGTCGTTTCGTCTTTTGTCTTTTTGCAACTGCTTTCGCTCGTCTCCTCGGTTCGACTGCTTCGTCTTTTACTCAATTCGCACCGATGAGCAGAGTTGCCAGACCAAATCCCACATTAAATAGCCAAACTTTTGCGCTCTTTTCATGACCGAAGTTTAAATTAAAAGATGTGTTCAATTACTGCCATCGTAGCAACTGAGTTGTTTCTTATGTCATTCGAAAAATTGATATACCTTAGTGAAAACTCTACACATTCAGTCTAATTCAAGTGTTCTGTAGGAGAACACATAAGAAAAACAGTAAATTCAAAATTAAAAAAATCCTTTGGCATTCAAACATTTCGGCTTTAGATTAAGTGCAAAAAGTGGTTTTTATACTTTTATAAAAAAAAAAAACAAGTCAAAAATGTAAGCAAAAAAAAATTTATTTATTTGTGAATTATCCTTAAATTAACTTTTTTAGTGAGATCAGATTTGTTTATCCCATATAAATCAAGTAATTTAAACAAAAACAAACAACCGCATGCACGCACGCACGGTCCGGAGCGGTCCACAAAGAAGTGAGTATATTTCTGGACATTAAACAATGTCCAATAATTGCAACATGCAATTATTATAGGATACACAGAGCAGATTAGATTGAGTTGAGCATTTGAAAACCAGAGAACTACCTACACATGGAACCACAAACTGAAAGCCACAATAAAGGACACGGAGGATTACTAATGGAATATACGGTGGAGAGGGGATTTGTCTATCCTTTTTTGCAATCAACGGATCTCGGAATAGTCCAGCAAAAGAGATTTTTCTTGACAAGAATGGTCTGGCGCAAACCTTCTAGATTTCTTTTCGACCAATAAAAATTTTCAGCGTTAATTAAATTTTACTTTTACTTGCTAAAATGCTTGGTACCCTGGGAAGTATACCTGTAAGTACTTATGTAGGAAAATAATGCATTTGCCGTGCTGTCAAAAACATTCCAGCTCATGGGTATACAAAAGGAGTGTCGGCTCTAACCCAGTCTTGAGTAGACACTTAAGTTGTAGTTACCGATTCATGTGAATGTTGAACAAATGACTTTTAGTGAACAATGCAAATAATTGTCAAACCTAACAACGGCAAAATACAGAACAAAAAGAAAAAACCTAAACCAAAGAGGGAAGAACTCTGGTGGAGCGCTCGATGCACTGAAAGGAAGCGTATGCATTGTAAAAAGCTCTGAAAAGGAGCAGAAAACAGGTGGAGGGTTTTCCTCTGCTGATTGTCTCAAGACTGAAGCGTCGCTTTAATCGAGCACAAATACGAGTGCAGGACAGAAAAAAAGAAGCTTTTGCTTGCCTGCCATGTCAAAAGAGGAGGATTTCGCTTATCCCCATTATTTGCCCTAACCTCTGTCATTGGCTTTTCACATTTGAATGAGCGCCAAGTTGCAATCGCCCTTCGCACTCTTATCCCCACATCCCACAACCCACTCCCTTCCAATTAACAATGAAAGTCAACAAATTTGATTTGACATTTCCTACAGGGCCCGCCTACAGTACTCGCAAAGGACCCGTACTATTTCCTTTCTTTTTCTTTAGCTTTCCCCTTCTCTGCTCATATCGTTCTACTTGTATTTTTTGTTTTTTTATTTGCGCTGATTTTGCACATTTTTGCCATTTGCTTGTCGCCCGAGTCTCAATTGTAATTTTATTATTATGCCTGACAAAATGTCACAAACCAGGCAAGAGACCTGTTTTCACACTATTCAAACTCTCTTTTCAATTGACAAAGGAGACATGACTAGGATAACGCCCTGCTCATTAAAAATGCAAGATGTGTGACATTTTGTCAGGCATAATAATAAAATTACAATTGAGACTCGGGCGACAAGCAAATGGCAAAAATGTGCAAAATCAGCGCAAATAAAAAAACAAAAAATACAAGTAGAACGATATGAGCAGAGAAGGGGAAAGCTAAAGAGGGCGTTCTCATGTCTCCTTTGTCATTTGAAAGGAGAGTTTGAATACCAACGGCAACTAGAAGCTTTAATTCATTAATTCAATGGCATATTCTGAGATACTTTTATGCTTGTTTTGTCCAGAATTATCTTCAAGTGTCATTTGCGCAAATTCTACTTTTCCATTAAGTCCCATGAATAAACGCTATCGTGGCCTTCAGTAGTATTAAAACTGAATCAAAGATATATGTTCTTTATATTCAAAAATTTGTTTGAGCGGGGCTTCAGGTCAATATTACTGATTTATTTGTAAGACTTTAAATCATAGGCAGCACAAAAGGTGAGCAGGTTGTCTGTATAGCTATTTCAAGAACCACCAAGTTCTATCATCAGCAGACTTCGCTAAAGAATCCACAATTGTAATGGCCATACCATATCTTCAACACTTCGCCATTACAATTGTGGATTCTGAACTCTGATTTTACAATTTCAAGAGATCAAGGAATTTAAAGGTTATTTGTTTTAGCCATTCTGGATATAGAACATAATTTTTTAACCATTGTAAAAACACATTTTCAAATAATTGCACGAGAAGACCTGTATAGTTATAGAAATCCTTCTTTGACGCTATAACTTCAGCTACTCATTGTACACTGCTCAGTTAATTGCATTATGCGCACGTTTTTTCAAACGCTTTATTTAAACCGGTTTTGTGTTCATTGTGACGCTTACTTAAAACCGGTATTGTGTTTACTGTGAAATTGAGGTTAAAGTTATTCGTTTCCTAACAATTTAATTGGAAACCATTAAATCAATCACGAGTATTGTGCAAATTTTTATTCAACTTCAACAGGAGGCATTTGTTCTTAAAAAGGTAAGTTGAACTGTGTAAATTATGTGCATCGTGCATTTGAGGTTAAATTCACCAGTCTGTCCATAGTCCAAAATGCGGAGAGCACGACGTGCAAACATCGGCCGCACTAGGCATGCAAGCCAGCAACAAATGTATTCACAGAAGAGAGAAAATGAGAAAAGTAAAAATGACCGATTGAGACAAATCGTGCCCTCCCGAAGAGCTCCGCTGCAGCCGGATCAGAACGAGAAGCTAGAATTCAACAAATTCGGTTTGGAGGCAAATTCAAGATTAGAGCAAAGGGAAGAGTTCCAACCGAATTCTGAATTCCATCGGGGAGCTGTATGGGAAGAGCAGACAGAGTTTAAGCAGGAACCAGCATGGCAAAATACGCCAGAGTTTGAGGAGAGGCTAGATCTTAGCACCGGGTTGAAGGAAGAATTCTATTGGGAACAAAGACAAGAATCTGAATTCCATCGAGAACATGAGTGGAAGAAGGAGACAGAGTTTAAGCAGGAACCACCGTTGGAGGAAGAGCCAGAATGGGAGCAGGCATCAACGTATTTTCACGAACCAGAGTGGGAGGATTCGACAGAGCTTGAGGAGAAGACAGATGTGGAGTATGAAATAGTTTTCCAGGATGAGATAGAAGTAAAACAAGAGTTTTAGCGGATGCAGGTACTTTTTAATAAGTGTTTTAATCATTTAACTTAAATATTGTAACGTGTTTTGCCTTTGTGGAACAAAATAACGCCACCCGTGGCCGAGCGGTTGGTTTACGGTTGGGCGTTCGATCGTCAGGCCTAAGATAACTCAGCAGAATCGCAAAGAAAACAGATAGTTTCTTTCGTTTATTCAATCTCTTTATTTTCCTTGTCTTGGCGGCAGCGAAAACTTTCAAGCCCTTCTTCTCTTTTTCCCTATCTTCCTCTCTTCGTTAAGTTGGCCGCGCTAGCTCAAAAAAACTAGCCCGCCCTGTGGCGCCGTTATTAGTGTGCCCAGCCGTAGAGAATGGGACCGCTTCTTAAGGGGGACAGTTTGCGTTTGCCTACAACCCGAGTAGCCACCCAGGCCGTCTACGTTACATTACGCCCTCCTTAGACTCGAGGCTCCTGCCGAGTACCAAGTCGTTGCGAGGATCGGGACTGTAAATAGCCAAACGGTTCACATGCACGGTTCTGGTAACTCTTTTTCCAGGGGGTCGAATTTCGTAGACAAGATCCGAAATCCGATGTACTATTGTAGCGGGCCCAATCCAATCGCATTGTAGCTTTGGCCAACGGCCTACTCTTCGGCTAGGTGAATAGAGCCATACTTCGTCGCCGGGGCAGAATTCCTGAGGGTGCGATCGTAGATCGTAGCGGATTTTGTTAGTCTGGGCAGCCGTTAGCAGTTGGCGGCGAGCGTTCGCATTTACCAGCTTAGCCAAGAATTCCGGGACCTCCGTTGGGACAGGAGCTGGTGTTCCAAATAGTAAATCGTTGGGCAGCCTAAGTTCTCTTCCAAACGTTAGCCTTGCGGGCGAATAACCGGAGCTTTCATGAACCGCTGACCTGTAGGCCAATAACGCCATGGGCAGCAGCTCATTCCAATCATGCTGGCTAGTAGATACAAACTTTGCCAAGTAATCTAGCAACGTGCGATTGAAGCGTTCCACCGTGCCGTCTGACTGTGGATGCAGCGGCGTGGTACGTGTCTTTTCAACAGTCATCAGCCGCATACAGGCCTGGAAGACGCCAGCTTCGAAGTTGCGTCCTTGATCAGAGTGTAAGACGAATGGAACGCCGAATCGACAGAAGACTTCTTGTACCAATGCACGAGCTACGGTTTCGGCTGTCTGGTCCGGTATGGCTGCACATTCCGGCCACTTGGTAAAATAATCCATAACGACCGCGACGTAACGGTTCCCACGAGGCGTAGTTGGTAGAGGGCCTAGAATGTCAATCGCTAGACGATCGAACGGAAAACAATACAATGTAAGCTGTCCTTAGCATTTGGTACAGGTGAATACGTAGCTTGGATAGGATTCCCCGTCCCACGTCGGCCATTTAAGATAGCAGCATCTTTTCTGTTTGTTTCAGGAGGGCATTTAGCGCATATATTTGTTGGGACGGTTTCTTCGTTCAAGCCAGTGTTCTCGCTTCCAACCGCGGGCTCTGTCCATAGTGACTCGTGCAACGGCGTGGTTGGATGCACATTCCGGCCACGTGGTAAAATAATCCATAACGACCGCGACGTAACGGTTCCCACGAGGTTCTTCGAGGTGGTCCTTTGCGTGGGTTGCAGATGGTGCAGCGTGCGCACCAGAGGGTTATATCGGCACTTTGGCCGATCCAGTAAAATCGTTTCTTCGCTTTGGCTAAAGTCTTCTTAGCACTGAAGTGACCTCCGGATGGAGAGTCGTGCACGCCTCGAATGGCAGCATCTACCAGTGAGCGGGGCATAAGGGCTACCGGTATATTCTCCGAGTTTTTTATGATAATCACTCCTATTTCATCAAAGGCTAATCGGTCGTAGAGATGCCACAAAGCTCTAATTTCTGGGCTCTCGCCCCACAATGTTGTTTTAGGCGGTCGTTCGGACTTGTTCATCCAATCGCGCAATTTACCGAGGGCCTGGTCCGCCTCTTGCTCCTTGCACAGGTCGGGTAACAGGACTTGGGTAAACAACACGGCCACTCCATTTTTCCGTTCGACTCTTTCGCATGTGGGACAGTCGCTACAAGGTCGGCGAGAGAGGCTGTCAGCGTTACCATGTTGTGTACCACTTCGGTGCTGAATCTGAATGTCGTACTGTTGCAGACGTTCTATCCAACGTGCCATCTGCCCTTCTGACGGACGGCCATACAAATAATGATGAAAGTGTTTAGTGGCACGGACTACGGCGAGGAGCTCTCGACGTGTTACACAATAGTTACGTTCTACTGGTTGGAAACATTTACTATAATACTCGATTTTGTCCATCTTGTAGTTGATGGAGCGCCGCTCCCGCCCCAGAATTCGAGGCTTCCGTGTCTAGAATAAATTGAACGGTGTCATTAGGAAACGCCAAGACGGGGGCTGTCGTTAGATACTGCTTCAAGTTGTCAAAGGAGTGACTGCAGTGAGTGTCCCATTCAAAGCGTCGAAGTTTCCCAGTCAGCTGGTGGAGCGGTCGAGCGATAGTAGCGAAGTTGGGTATAAACTTGCGGTAGTATGAGCAAAGACCCAAAAACGATCGCACTTCGCACCGTTTCTAAGTCGCCCAAAACTAGTGTGGGTGGCAGCGTTCTCTCGTGTGCGCTTAGATTCGATATCCTGGCCGAAAATTGGCCGGCCACTGGTTGGACGACGCCGGTGCTCAGGACGATATCGTCCGGCAGCTCTGTGTAACAGTCTTCCGTCAGTAAGCTCGGTAACGCCGGCTTAGTCGTCGCACATTGCAATCTGACATGCGTGTCGGAGCGTGGCGCCAAACAGACGGGAGTCATCAAGTATATCGGATTTCGTGGCGCCTCGGAGGCGCGGAGCAAGGGCATGGTACCCCAGTGAAACTTTATGTGCATCTTATCAAAGTCGATCACGAACTTGTGTTCTAGCCAAAAATCAGTACCCAGGACACATCAGCACCAAGACAAATCGATGAATCAGGGGCTTGCGCAGCACTTACAACCATCGTTTCTTCAGTGGAGGTGAGCGTTGACGACGTCATACCATACATGGTTACCTGGCATGGCATGGTAACATGGAGCATACTCCAATTTTTATGAAAATGTTTCTTCTAGTTCTTCTAGAGCTATATGATATTGTGGTCCGATCCTGATGGTTTTATTACTTTGTTTTTCCCGGGTAATAAAAAACCCCGAAAAAAAATTTCAGCCCGATAGCTCTTAAGACGGCTGAGTAAAACGCATACACACAGACAGACGGGCGGACGGACAGACGGACATGGCTATATCAACTCAGCTTCTCATGCTGATCAAGAATATATATACTTTATGGGGTCGGAACCGTCTCCCTCCTGTGCGTTACAAACATCTGATAAATTTTATAATGCCCTCTGCAAGGGTATAAATATACATTATTAAAGAATATCCATAGATATATGTGTCGGAGCGTAGCCTGTACTATTTAAATCACTCATTGTCTTTTACTGTATTTTTGTACTTTGCACTACTTTCACTTTTTTTTACTTGTATTCTGAACTGTTCGGCTAGTTCCCGGGTAGGTTGTACATACACTGAGCTCTCTAGCCCGAGGCTCCCCTTTATATAGGACCTGACCTGAAGACAGCTCTCAACATTAGTTGCTAAGGTTGCTTAGATGCTCAACCAGGGTTACAACTGACACACTTGTCAATTAATTGGAACTAACTAGTAGGCTTTGACTTAACCAACACTATCCGACATATGTATAGAAAGTATGCTATACATGTGGTACGCAAACATAATCCTACTTTCGATCTCCAAATTCGTAGGCCTTGTTTACTCAATATTCCATATCGTTTTATTGAACATAATTTATTATACATTACATTAGTATACATATTCTTTTTTCGAGCAGCTACGAGGAACACGTTCGTCACGCCAAAAAACTCTCTCATTTATATCTCGATTGTTTGTTATCGATATCATTGATAACTTTCGATTTAATTCCCATTCCCACATACATATTGAACTCTGAACATTCAAACACGAGTATGCGTTTATATTTATGTCAACGTAAATTATGTAAATTTTTTAGATCCAAGCAGCCGGGTTTTAGCCACCTGTCATTCGAAAAGTTGATATACCTGAGACGAAGCCAGAGAAACTTTTATAAAAAATAAAAAAAATAAAAAAAATCGGAAAAAAGGTGAAAAAAATTTTTAAAAAATCTAAATATTTGCTAATAAACTGACGAAAGTATTCAGGTATTTAATTTAATCTGCTTTGGCGTGCATATTTTGGAAAACCATAGAGCCGAATTGTAGGAGCCGTTATTAAACACTAATACAGACCAATGTACCAGGTACGCCTGTACTGATCTGTCTGTCTCTTGTTTTACCTACACACGTGAACACTTACCCAGTGTAAGTCAAGATTTTTGTATTTTAAGTAAACATATTTGAATATAATTACCAACTTGCAGCTTGCAGGACGAATAATAATGGACGTTGATTATAATATTTCTAAATACTGAACCATCGACGATCATCACATCCTGAACACTAATCTACACAGGGTAAGCTACGAAGATTACGAAATAAAATTATTTTATAATTTTTTTTCTCACCTAATAGACTCATCCACAAACACGTTAAAGATACACAGAAAGCGAGTAGTAGGTTCGATACAAAAATATATACGATACATTTGATGTATTCATCATGCTGATACAAGTTGGTTCATAACACTTATACACCTTGGAAATACACAGAAGGCCAGTGTGAAGTTCTATACCGAAACTGATGAAATATACTGATTTGCAAGGTGGTGCAAAACACATCCGAAACCGAAATACATAAGAAAAAATTTGATGTATTTATCATACTGATACAAATTGGTGCATAACACTTATACACGTTGGAAATACACAGAAGGCGGTTCCAAAGTTCTACACCGAAATACGTAAGAAACTTTTAATATATTCATCATGGTGATGGAAATTGGTGCAAAACACTTATGATCATTGGAAATACACAGAAGGCGAGTGTGATGTATTCATCATGCTGATACAAATTGGTGCATAACACTTAAATCGATGAATCTATAAAGACTTTTGAGATACACTGGTCGTGTGTTAAGTTGTTTTATGCCGAAATACACACGAAGATTGACGATTCATTCAAATGAGACGCGGAGACATTTGAAGTATACATCATTCTGATTCGGATTGGTGCATTTGTAACTGAACTATATAATAAATATATTTTGATACTTACATTATAAATTGTGCATTTTCTTTTGATACAGATCAGTTCATAGAGCAAGTATTAGTATTTCGAATGTGTAGACTCTTGTATCGAACTGAATGGAGTAACTACCACAGAAAATTAATCATTGATTCTCTTGGTCAGCTGTTGTTGTGGCTACTTTGAGATGTCTGAAAATTTAATTCGTAACATAACCCAACCACTCATATGTATTTACATACATATCTATGTACATATGTTTGTATATCTGTCATAAGCTGCTACTTAAGTGCTTGTCTTAATCCTTTTTACTGGTTCTGAGACCTGCATAGAAAACGTGTCTGGTGCTGTAATTACAATGTAATTGCAACTGCATCTAACAATAAGAAAATTTAATGATTATTACATTCGAGAATTTAATATGTGAAATGAAAAGATCATTATTTAAGTAAAGGATAAAGAAACAAAAGATGCCCTAACTTGGCTTATGATTTGATACAACTAAACACAACATTTGACGCTTTCATTAGAAAATTTAAATATTTTAGATGATTGTATGTATTATTCACATATTCTTTAAGGAAATAATGAAGGATGTATAAAGGAACTAACCATTATTTTACATTTTTTCAACTTACATGAGTTTACTTATATTTATTTGAACCAAATATCTAAGAACTATATTTTAGATGGCATTTCCCAACTTATTCTAATTAAGTAAATTAAGCGCCGACTTTTATATCTTTGTTTTAAGCAGGTGTGAAATAATATTAAATCCGCTTGAGGTGAAGGTTGAATCGCCTTAAACATATTGAATACCTCTGAACATTTGACTTTATAGGGATTATAAAGTAAGCTTATCTAATAAGTTTTATTTATTCATTAATTGTTTAATTAGTTGTACTTTTCCAAATATTTCTAACCCTACTAAAGATAATGGAAAAAAGTTTTGTTCACTACAATATCGGATAATGTTGAGGATCGAGTGGATTGCGTTAAATTATAAGTTTATCTTTATTAAGTGTCCATACACTTTCAAGGGCGGAAAAGGAAGAAACAAAATATACAGAGTTACAAAGCATCGTTATAGTTATATCGATAACCTACAAGCTTAGTACAATCGATATAACCAGGGATAAATACAGGGCTGCAAACAGAAACATATGATATTTTCAACACCCTTCCTCAATATGATTCTGTGTGCCACTTACAATTACTTTCTTAGTTTAAATTCAATAACTTGACACAATGATTATGCTTTTGCTTAGACAAATTTTTCGTTAATATATCAGCTACCATGTCCTTAGTTGATATATAGTCCAGATCAATCTCGCCTCTTGTAACAACTTCTCGAACGAAATGATGTCTGATGTCAATGTGTTTCGATCGAGCATGAAACACAGGATTCTTGGCCAGAGATTGAGCACTCAAATTGTCTCCAAACAATTTCGTAGATGTCCCAGCGTCTCCTCATCCAATCTCGATCAACAATCGCCTCAAATGCAAAGCCTCTTTCGCCGCTGAAGACATAGCCATGTATTCGGCCTCTGTGCTGCTCAACGCCACACTGCATTGTTTTTCTGACTTCCAGGAAATAGGGCCACCTGCCAAGAAAAACACGTACCCTGTGTACGATTTGCGGTTGCTCACATCACCGCCCCAATCTGCGTCAGCATATCCCGTAAGAGCATCTCCACACGATCGGTAGTGCAACTTAAGATCCTTCGTTGCCGCCAAATACCTCATAACATGCTTAACTGCTGCAACATGTTCACTGTGAGGTTCCTTATTCCTTTGCGCTAATTTTTATAACTGAACGGTAGATATCAGGTCTTGATGTTAATGCAAGCCACATCAACTCTCCGATTGCTGACTGATACATTGTCACATCCTGTATGACACATTTCTCGTCACTGCACGCCACTTGGAAACCAGCATCCAATGGAGTAGCAACTGCTCGACACACTTCCATACTATGTCTTTGAAGCATGCCTTTTATGTACTGAGCCTGATTCATCACGATACTGCCTGTATCAAAATTTCGGTCTACTTGCATGCCCAAAAACTCTTGTAACGGACCCTTATCGACGCATTCGAATTTCATTGCAATCTTTGCCTTGATTGCGATCATGTCATCCATCTTTTGGCAAGCTATAAGTAAATCATCTACATATATGTGGGATTGGGTCTGGCAACTCTGCTGAGCGGGGCGAATTGAACTAAAGACGAGTCAAAGACGAGGCAGTCGAACCGAAGAGACGAGCGAAAGCGGTTGCAAAAGACGAAAGACGAAACGACGCGAAGCAGCAAAGATGACTAATTTCCAACTAAATCTAATTAAAATAATCAAATAAATAGTTTTACATTAAAATAAACTAAAATACTACAAAATTTATTACTTACTAATTGTTTGTGGAGGGGCGGAAGGACCCGACTAAGCCTGAAATGGTTGGCGGGTGCCAATATCTTCAGGGTCTCGTACGTACGTGAGTGATTAAAACGCGCGAAAAACTTCGTTTTAATTAATGATGATTTATTGAATTCACTAGGTATACCGACACACACACGAAATGGTTCGGTTTAAAGCAGATTGACAATTCGAGAAAAATATACAGGAGATGAACGGGTGTTCAGGTGAAAATCTCGATTCGTAATAATGGCGATGCCAATTGGAAAAACCCAGTCACCCCACCTGGTGTGACCGTAGATGCCGAGGATCAAAAAACCCTCCCCGTTCCTCACTGCTCACTGCTCTTCGCCGCTCACTGCTGTTCACCCGGTGGCGTGAACATACCGCCCCACTTGCAACATGTTGCAATTGCCACCCTGGACATATAAAGGATGGGGGACGGCAACGTCCTGGAGCGCCTAGATCCCACAGGAGCCGGAGACGACCCATCCGAACACAGTGCTCTGGGATGCGGGAGTACCGGTATGACCGGGCACACAGCCTGGTTGGATGACCTCAGGATAGAGGTCTGCCCCGAGCACTACGGACACCGACGCCGGCCGATAGAAATAGGGGTCGGCCAGGATCAGGGTGGCGAATTTCTCCCGAACCGGCGCCGCCACTTCCCGGATGGGAGTGCGGATGAGCAAGTCCTCTTCGACCCGGAATATAGCGTTCCGTCGGAACGTCTTGTCGGACCTCGACTCGAGGACGGCCGTACAGGCTTGGTCGGCCCCGACCTTGGTCACAGCTAACCCCAGGGACCGGGCAAAGGAGAGATTGATGCGGCTCTCAGCCGCACACGCATCGAGAAGGACGCGGGTCTCGAAGGATTTCGAGCCATTGCCCAACCGGAGGACTGCGGTTGGCAGGACAGTCGTCGTCCTGGCGTGGAGCAGGGAGGATAGAGAGATTTCGGGTGCGCCTTCTGGGGAAGCGGAGCGGTCGGACGATGATCGGGAACAGGGTTTGGAGCGGGGGTGCAGCACGCCCGGAGGGGGGGATTGGCTGCGACGCCGGGCGAAGGCACGTTGTCTTGGCGGTTGGTCGGCCATGTGGAGCAGGGTATGGTGCCTTTGCCCGCATCGTCGGCAACCATGGCGAGTCCGGCACGCGTCGGATGAATGCTCGTGTGCCAAGCAATTGGGACAATACTTATTGATAAGCACCGCCCGGAGCCGCTTTTCCCCTCGGAGGTTCAGGAAGCGCTGACACTGCCGGAGTGCGTGAACCCCCCGACAGACCCGGCATCGGTACACGTTCGTGCCCTGCGGAGCAGCTCGTTTGCTGCGGTGGTGCGGCAGACGCGTGGGGGCCATGTCGCTATGAAGGGGCGAGCTGAACGAACTGTAACGAAAGAAATTACGTAGGGGGAGTGGATTAGTCTATGCACGGGAACGAACAACATGCACGGAGACGAGGACATAGAGGGATTGGGAGTCACGATAAGGTTTTAGGCTCAGGACTCCGGCTGTCTTGCAACAGAATGAGCTTCGCGACGGGTCTTCGGATAAACCCACGCGCGGTGGTGACGTCAGCCACTCGGACGAGACCGTCAGCCCCGGGCAGAGTGCGCTCAATTCGCCCTAAGCGCCACTCGTTGGAGGGGAGATGATCTTCGGACACGATCACGAGGTCGACGGTCTGGATGCTGCGAGTCGGTGATTTCCACTTGTTCCGTTTGTGAAGCTCCTTGAGATACTCATTCTTCCAGCGGCGGCAGAAAGCCTGCTGGATTGCCTTCAGTCGCTGCCATCGGTTGATCAGTGACATAGGTTCGACCAGAATTTCCGGTTCCGCAATGGATAAGAGCGGTCCTCCAATCAGGAAATGTCCCGGGCTTAGGGCCAGCAGATCCTCTGGATCCTCGCTCATGGGAGAGATTGGCCTGGAGTTTAGGCACGCTTCGATCCTACACAGGAGAGTGGAAAGTTCCTCGAAGGTGTATTTGACAGTGGACGAGGACTTGTAAAACAGGGTCTTAAAACTTTTGACCCCTGCTTCCCACAGTCCTCCCATATGGGGCGCGCTTGGCGGAATGAACTGCCAGGATAAAATGTGCTGGGGAAATGCCTTCATTATATCAAGCTTGGTGGCGTTCAGGAAATCTTGTTCGAGCGCCTTTGAGGCCCCTACGAAGGTTTTGCCATTGTCGGAGTAAATGCGCTGTGGGCATTGTCTCCGTGCGACAAACCGAGAGAAGGCTGCAAGAAATCTTTCAGTGGTGAGGTCGGAGGTAGCCTCGAGATGGATTGCCTTCGTGCTGAAACACACAAAGACGCAGACATAACCCTTAGTTATGAGACACGCACGCCCGGTGTAATTTTTGATCTCGAACGGCCCTGCGAAGTCAATGCCCGTGTGGGTAAAGGGCCTGGAGTACGTGCTGCGTTCTCGAGGGAGATCACCCATCATCTGGGTCTGTAGTCGTCGACGATGAACGATGCAGAGTTTGCACCCCTTGATGTGGGACTTCACCATGTTCTTGATCCGTGGTATCCAGAATTTGGTGCGCAGATACCGCACCATCAGTTGATTGCCGCCATGCAACGTGATGCGGTGGGCGAATTCGACAAGCAGGCGAGTGAAATGAGTACTATAGGGGAGGAGAATAGGGTGACATTCATCATATCGGAGGGACTCAGCGGGCCGGAGTCGTCCGCAGGAGCGGAGTAACCCATGCTGGTCGAGAAATGGATTCAGATTGAGTAGCGTGCTGGATGATGGCAGGGGTCGCCCTTCCCCCAGGGCCCGTATCTCCGCGAGGTATTCCCGACGCTGAGAGGTCCGAATCAAGGCGCGCTCGGCGGAGAGAAGTTCGTCATTGGTGAGGTGAACCGTGGAAGCCGTCGAAATTCTTTTGGTGGCGAAGCGTAGGATGTACGCGATGACTCGTAATGCCCTACCATAATCCGAGAAACGTTCGCTGACGTCCTCGAGTAGGGTGGTCGCGGTGGTGTGGCACTGGACTCGTTGCTCCAGCTGGGTGTCTGGGAGTTGGCCAATACTCGGGGGCTCGCTGATAACTCGGCCGCGGAGACTCCACGGCTCGCCAGATCAGCGGGGTTGTCCTCGGAGCGCACATGTGACCAGCTTTGGCCACGGGTGCTTTTGGAGATGCTGGATACCCGATTGGCCACGAAGGTGGACCAACTGCACGGGGGTTTATTGAGCCAAGCCAACACGATGGTAGAGTCGGTCCAAAACTGGGAGGTTGCAGGTGGGATTGGGAGTTCAGGAACGATCGACGCCCAGAGATCGGCTAGCAAAACCGCTCCACACAACTCCAGCCGAGGCAGCGAGACTGTTTTGACTGGAGCTACACGGGTCTTAGCCGTTAATAAATGGACGTCTACTTGATCGCCGTACCGAACCCGCACATATAGGGCTGCTCCATACGCTTTCTGTGACGCGCCACAGAAGCCATGAAGCTCCCACGAGAGCTTCTCGCTGGTGTTTAGCCAACGGGGAATGCGGAGTCGACTGAGGCCTGGGTAATCCTGCAGGAATTCGTGCCATTGCTGCAGCAGGAGAGGCGGCAGAGCATCATCCCAGCCCAGTTCGGTAAGCCAGATTTGTTGCATGAATCTCTCGGATGACAAATGGGGCTAGCCAGCCAGCGGGGTCGAAGAGTTTAGCGATTTGGGACAGAACCTGCCTCTTGGTGATCGACTCCTTCAAGGGGGGGTCCGCTACGGTGAAGAAGAAGACGTCCTCGGCAGCTTGCCAGCGGATGCCCAAGGTTTTTGCAGTGCTCGCGTCTTCCAGCTCGAGAAAGTCCTCTCGCAGCAGGTGCTCTCTCGGAATGGCTTGAAGTACTTCCTTCTTATTGGAAGTCCACTTTCGAAGCGGGAAGCCCGCAGATTGGAGGGCCGCTTGAAGCTCTCGTATGGCGAGACGGGCGTCGGCTTCAGTGTGAGCGCCGGCAAGGACATCATCAACATACATGTAGTTCCAAAGGTTTTCGCTCGCCGGAGGTTTGCACGTCTTGTGCCAGTTGTAAAAGGACTCGGATCGCCAAGAATGGCGCGCAGTTAACCCCAAACGTGACAGTTTGTAACTCATAATCCTGAATCTTGCCGCAGCGGTCTCGGTAGAGGATTCGCTGAAAGGTGGTATGCCTGGGGTCGACTCGGATTTGTCGATACATCTGCGTTATGTCGGCGTTGAAAACGAATTGAAAGAACCGCCATTTCAGTACCTGAAGCGTGAGGTCGGCCTGAAGAGTGGGGCCGGTGTGCAAGACATCGTTGAGGCTGACGCGTACCTTAGTGGTGGTGCTATCGGGCTTAAACACCGCGTGATGGGGGAGATAGAAGTTTTTCCCACCTTGAGGCGGCGTCACCCGAATCATGTGACCCAATTCCTCGTACTCTTGAATAATGGCATCGTACTGCGTTTTTAGGACGGGATCCTTGAGAAGGCGTGCTTCATTCCGCAGGAATTGAGCCAGCGCGATCGGTCTTGAGTGGCCCAAGTCAACGCTATTCGGACCTTTGAAGGGTAGGGACACAACATATCGGCCGTCCTTTCCTCTTTGTGTGGTCTCCTGGAAGTTCCGCTCGCAGAATACGTCATCCTCCTTTTCCGGTTTTGCGGGAAGGTCTTCCACCTCCCAAAACTTGGTGAGGAGTACATCAAGTTTTGCTTCTGGCCTAACTCGCGTCTGTGCCGCGAAAACTGATCGAGACACCGGAGTGTCAGGCATGATAGCCCCACACAAAACCCATCCAAAGATGGTTTCTAGCCCGACGAACTCACCAATATCCTTTTTGATCCGTTCTCCGAGGATGTGGGGAAACAGGTCTACACCGATAATCATGTCAATAGGCGCGGGCTTGTTGTAGTACGGGTCAGCCAGGGGGCGATCGAGGCACTGCGTCGGAACCGTATTAAGGAATGGAGCTGTTGGAATGGCCCCTGACAATTTGGATACGACCAGGGCGGAGACCTCAATCTTGTTCAGTCTGTCACACGGGGGAGACAGCATTAGCAGACACACCTTGTCGGCGCAGCCTCCATCACTCTGGCCCATGCCAGTAACCGCGGCGTCTACTGGGTAGAAGGGGGCTGGACCATGCTGAAGACACGCTCGGAGAGAAAAGTTGAATCGGCCCCAGAGTCGATCAACGCCCGAATATGGTGATCCACACCACGATGGTGCAGAGTGACAATCGCAGTGTCTGCCTGGGGTAGATGCAAAATAACTTTGAGCATTTGTGAGCTGCTTGCTCGTGGTCGGACGCTCTATGGCGCTGGATGGTGGGACTTGCGCAGCGGACGGCGAGGACACGGACACATCACTAGGATGCAACAGCGTATGATGACGTTCCTTGCAGGTATGGCAATTATGCGCACTGGAGCAGCCCTTCACTTGATGACCGCGGGCAAAACAGTTCAGACAAAGTCCCTGCTGTCTAATGGTTTCCAGCCGCCTCTGAACAGGCATATCAAGAAAACTATGGCAGAGCCGTATTGGGTGATTCTCCCGATGGCACAGCTTACAAGAAGCCGGTTTGAGCTGGGCTTTCGCGGGGAACGCTTGGACCTTCATCGTTGCAGAGGATTTGCGGCGGCCAAAGGGGATGCCTTGCACACTTGGGGCCGACTTATGTTCTTCGGTGGCATCCAGGACACGATACCGATCGGTAAGAAATTGGTTCAAATCGGACCAAGTTGAGACGACAGTCTTATTTGGCACTGATTGCTCCCACAGGAGGATTGTGGCCTTCGGCAATTTGCTAGTGCAGATGGCGATAAGTAAGACATCCCAATTCTCCGTACTAACACCCGAACGCTCAAGTGCGGTAAGACACCCTTGAATCGCAGTCTGCAGCTCTCGCAAGGATTTGCCCGACTCTTGTGCCACCGCGGGAATCTGAAGGAGTTGTCTGGCTTGAGTCATGACAAGCAGACAGCTATTTTCGTACCGTGCGGTGAGGTTCTCCGACGCGGCCTGGAAACCCTCATTCGTCAGGGGGGAGCTACGATGGTTCTCGCTTCCCCTCGCGTCTTGGTGTTCAAGTGATAGAGCTTCTCCACTTGTGACGAGTACGGGTTGGCGATATAAATGGCGGCGAACAAATCGCGGAATGTGGGCCATGCTAGGCTGTCGCCATCAAAAGTCTCCACCTCACACGGAGGAACTCAATGCCCCGCCGGCCTCGACGGAGCGGTTGGCTGACGCAGAAGACTCGTCATCTGTGCCGAGAGCTGTTCGATGCGTTCTCCGAACAACGTCCCGCATCGCACATACGCCGCATAAGCGTATTCGTGCTTCGCCTTGATGCGGCTTATGTTTGCCAAGCTTTCCTCGTCGGTTTGGACTGTCAAGGCCTTGTGACAACGGGAGTGTTCCATCTCGACAGTTGACCAAAGGGATTTGAGCTGCTCTAAGTGCATTTTAATGGAAAACAAGGGCACTTCAGAAGTTAGAGCTTCACTCTCCCGAGCTTCGAACAGAGTCAATGCGTCGCACGCCAGAATGAAATCGGAGAGGGACATTCTGGAGTGTTCTCTGCGCTGTTGTGATACGGATCGGGTGACGGGAGCGTCAGAACTGGGTCTGGGTTGAAAGCTTGGAACGACCTTTGTGTTCACTCGAGTCTTTAACCGAGAATCTGCGACCCTGAGGTAGGCTGGACGAAGACGGACGGGATCTTGGGGATTCGCTGCGGCTGCGAACAGACGAGAACTCGCACGAAATATCCGTACGCTTCACGGTCGCCGGAGTTATCGGAGGCCGAACCTTCTCCGGAGTTGCAGAGGGAGACGAAAGACCGTTAGACTTCGGCGCAGTCTTGGACGGCTCCGTGGACATACTCAGGGGACGACCTTACCGTCGAACACCGAGTTTGTGGGGGTTTTTTTTTTTTTGTTTTGGAAAAAAACCACAGGAAATGCGAAGTGGACTGTATGAGGACGCAAGAGCTTTCTCACTGTGCACCGCAGGATTGCGGGAGAATTATCTCGCGTGTGGCTCGGAAACGGAGCCCTTTTTATGGGGATAGATGCGGAACAATATACGAACGCACGAGTGCGGATCAAAACTTGCACGTAGACAAAGCGAAATGATTACAAAACAAGTTTGTATGGATTCGTAAGTAATGCTGGGAGTACGTATAAAACAAACACGGAGGAAATATATAAATAAAGATGTATAGGATAAAAGAAAATACGTTTTTGTATAAATCTGGATCTGGATATATATATGTGCGCACAATACTGGCCGGAAAAATTATATATATAATTTATAAATATGGACGGATGTATAAATATGGGCCCGATAATGCTGGAAAAAATATATGTATGTATTTATTTATAAATATGGGCGGATACATATGAGCGCAAAAGGCTGGCCGGAAAAAATATATATATAATTTTTAAATATGAACGGATATATAAATATGGGCCCGATAGTGCTGGAAAAAATATATATGTATTTATTTATAAATATGGGCGGATATATATGTGGTATTTATTTTACGGGTTTTTATTGGCGGTTAGTTTGACAATTGAATATTATGGCTTTGATATAAAAAAGAAAAGAAATTGGCTCCAGGTCTGTCCCGAGGCGTGTGCTCGCTTTCGTTGCAAACTTAGAAGTCCAGTGTGACCGTCATTTATTATTAGGTTATGCCGGCCTAGCCCCACGAACTGGCTTCAGAAACGATGACCGCTTCTGGTTCTTTTGTTGTCTATCGGTACCTCATCACCGGTTCCTACATTCGGCCCTCCTGACGTTTCATTCGACTCGAATGAAGATCCCCAAGGTTTCATGAACTCGGCCACAGTGGATGTTGTAGTGGGCCTTTCCGTTTCTCCCATCCTTTCAACCTTATATCTTCCGTGTTTCTGGACTGATACTACCTTGTACGGCCCCAAATATTTTCCTTTGAGCTTAAGACCTACCCCGTACTGTGTTCGCTTTATCGCTACTAAATCGTTAAGTCTGTATTTTCTTTCGATCTTTCGTTTTGCATCATAGGACTTTCGATTTTCGTCCTGTAGGACTTTAATATTTTCAATCGCCCTATCTCGGATCTCCTTTCGCTCCTCATCCAACTCGTTCACTATGCATTCTAAAATACGCTCTCTTAGCTCTGCATCTTCAGGAACTCTCATATCTAAACCTGTTAGTATCTTAAACGAACTCACTTTTGTACTTCTTGGCTCAGTGTTGTTTATCATTTGTTGCACCTTGCCTACATCACCTATACCAGGTTACTGGACTTTCCAAACTCAATTTCGTTAACATGGGCACAATGATCTTGTGCATTCGTTCGACCTGTCCGTTTCCCCGCGGAACACCAGCTGTAATTAATAAATGTTGTATGTTATTGCCCTTACAATACTGTTCAAACAAATGTGACGTAAACGCCGTTCCCCTATCGGTCACTACTCTCACTGGGTTACCAAATATTATTGCTTGTTTTTCCAAATGATTTACGACTTCTTCTACTCCGGTACTTCGGGTAGGATATAACCATACGAACTTACTAAAACTATCGACGACCACTAGCAAATGATTGTACCTCTTCTTAGTGAGATCCATCGGACCCACATGGTCAATATGATATGTAACTAGAGGTTGATCTCCCTTATCGATCGCCTTCTTTTCTACCCAATTTCGCATTTGTTATAATACACTGTACGCAACTCTCAACTAATCGTGTAACTTTTCCTTTCAATTTGCGAATGAAATATGATTTTTCGACCAATAACTGCGTTTTCTTTGCTGAGAAATGTCCTTGTTTATGGGCAAGCAAGATAATTTCATTCTCCATCTGCTCGGGTACTACGATTAACTGCTTATTGGCATCTTTGAACAAGACCTCATTCAAAATATAGAAATCATCATACCCGCCCCTTTCAACTAAACTTCTTATAGCATTTATCCAATCATCAACCAATTGAGCTTCTTTCAGACGATGAATAATACTATCCGATATCGAATAACAGGCGACACGACTCAAAGCATCTACATGCCTCATCCTTGATCCTGACCGATGTTCTAGACTGTAACTAAAATCCTGCAAAAACATGGCCCACCGGGCTACTCTTAATGGAACTTCCTGTTTTTTCATGGTCATAGTAAATGCATTACAGTCTGTAACTATAGTGAACTGCAAGCCAAGAATGTAAACTCGCCACTTCTTTAAAGCCTCAATTATGGCTAAAACTTCTAGTTCGTATGAATGATAATTCTGCTCACATGGCTTTGTTTTCCGGCTCATGTACTGAATGGGATGGAACAAATTATCCTCCGTATCCTTCTGCATTAGAATTGCTCCGTAACCGTATTTTGATGCGTCAGCATGGACCTTTGTTTGCGCTTTCGGATTATATAACCTCAATACCGACTCACTAGTTAACGATGCCTTCAATCGTTCAAATGATCACTCCTCAATCTCGCTGAACACAAATTTACTATCCTTTCTTAGCATAACGGAAAGTGGCTTCGCCATCAAGGCATATCCCTCAATGAATTTTCGAAAATACGATGTTAAACCGAGAAACCTTTGCACTGCTTTCTTATCATGCGGTCTTGGGAAATTGTGTACCGACGAAATTTTCTCTTCACTCGGTTTTATTATCCCTTCACTAATCACGTATCCTAGAAAATTGACTTGATTTTGTAGAATCTGACACTTTTTCCAGTTAAGCTGTAATCCGTTCTTCTCGGCTACCCCCAAAACTAATTTAATTCTTGACATACCTTCTTCAATGTCCCTGCTTGGAATGATGATATCATCCATATATACGATCGCTATACCTTTCTGAATCAACTCCTGCATTGCTGCCATCATGAATCTCGTAAAGACCGCTGGAGAGTTTGAGATACCAAACGGTACATATAAGAATTCGTACTGTCCTTTCTGGGTAACAAATGCTGTGAACTTTTGCGAACTTGCTTCTACTGGTACATGAAAATATCCGTTTTTCAAGTCCAGTGTAGTAAAAACCTTTCCTCCTTGCAATTGATCAATTACACTGTCCATCAATACTATCGGAAAATTATCGCGAATTATCTTTTCATTCAATTTTCTATAATCGCAGCACAACCTTTTAGCTCCGGTTGACTTTGCTACCAATACTATAGGGGATGCATACACTGATGTACTATCTCGAATAATTCCTTCCTCAAGCCATTCTTGTATCTGATTATCTACAATCTGCTGATCGCAGTAGGCCAACCGTCTTGGGTGTTGGTATACGGGAATATCATCTTTCAAAATAATTCTCATTTCAATCTTCGCATCAGGATTGCGTTTTATCATTTCGACCTCTTTAGCCTGTTCTTGGCTTAAATGAGACAACTCTAAACCGATTTCGTCCTTCCCTTCAAAACTGTGCAGACATCTTCAAATTGTTTCATCCAATCCTCAACAGATTCAGTATTTTCTTCTTCTAACTTCTGCTTACTGCTAATCAAAAACTGAGTGCCATTTTTTGTTACCTTCATGTCAACACTATCAAGAATCGTTCTTCCCAAAATAGCGTCAAACCCCATGTCCTCATCGGGAACTACATGAAACTCAACTACTATTTTAATTTTGTCGATGATCACCATTAAAGAGAAACTACCAAACGTTAAAATTTTCGAATCTCCTATTCCTACCAAACACTTTCCAGGACCTGTTAGTTGTTTAACTCCTAGCTTCCAAAAATACTTCGACGAATTAAGCACATATCTGCTCCTGTATCTATGAGCCCTTTAAATTCAATATTCTCATAGCTAACCTTCTTTAGCTCTAACCCAGACGGAGTGAACGTACTCGAACTAACTTCGACTTTGTCATGTTGAACAACATTCGCGTGCTTTTCCCGTTTAATCTGCGTTTCGATACTACACTGAGCTGCACGATGACCTGGCTGACCGCAATTAAAACACTTTCGATCGGACTTAGGACAATCTTTTCTTAAATGAGTCGCCTCTCCGCAACCAAAACATTTTCTCTCTCGAGCCTGTACTGCCTGTGCTTCACTTGAACCATATGCCTTACTTTCAAATCTGTTCGTTGCCCTGTATGAATCACGCCCCTTCTTATAAACTTCGATTTGAAACTTTAACTCTGAAATATTGCGAGCTTGGAATAACATCATTTTGTTGGTTTTTGTATCCGGAATACCTTTAACGAAGTACTCTATCAGACTCTCCTCATCTACGTTTACCGGCTTCGCAATTTCCTCTGACTCCTTATGAAAGATTTTGCCGCCCCACACAATAACTGTTTTCCATACACAAATAACTGTAATTCATTCCACTGTACCGTGGCTGCACATTCTTCTAGTTCTTCAATCCATTGAGCAATGTTAGGAATATCTGAACCAGAATACTGTGACACACTGTCCTCCACATCTTTCAAAGTAAACCATGATCTCTCGGGTCTAACTACGTTTTCTGCTGCAATCTCTAGTCCCCCATTCGCTGTTACCACTGACTGATCGTCTGATTCCTCATCTTCCTCCTGCACACCATAATGGGTGAGTAACCTATTCTGCAAATCCCGTTTCCTGCCAGTCGTAGGTAGCCCTAGTTCGGATAATTTCGATCGCAAAGCCACCACGCTTAGAGACAGAATCTCTGCAAGCTCCATCTCAATTACAAGAACTTAAAATAACGTACAATTCTTCTTATACTATGTTAGTATTATTTTCTAGCTTTGAAAATTGTTATCAGTTTTCGCTAGATCTGAATAACATACGCTTTTCCCGTCTTTCGTTGGTCCCACGTCGTCCTCCTTTGTCGTCGTCTTCGATGTTGATTAGTCTTATCGCCAAATTCCTTCACAAATCCTCTCTCAGCAACAATATTGAAGTTTCTCGCCAACCTTTGAGTTGTTGCCGTTGCCAAAATTTTCTCACGCCGCCGCCACCAGAAGTTGATCACACCACCGCCACCAACGCAGTTCACTCCTAGAACTCAACGCTAGTCTCCGTTGTTTACACCGTCACCACCAGATTTTGTCCACTACTAACGCAGTTCACTCCTAGAACTCAACGCTAGTCTCTTTTGTTCACGCCGTCACCACCAGATTTTGTCCACTACTAACGCAGTTCACTCCTAGAACTCAACGCTAGTCTCTGTAGAATTTCAAATTCGTTGCGTCCAGCCCTGGCTAACCGCTGTACACTTCTCCAGCAGTTAACACAACCTTGAAACGTTGTTGCCCCCAACACTGGTAAACTACTGTACACTTCTCCAGCAATCTACACAACCTCCGTTGTGGCAGCCTCGTATCGCCTTTGCAACCTTGAATCAATCTTGCAACCGGAATCGTTGTTGCCCTTCGATCCGTTCCTGCCTTGCCTTATTATTGCTGGTGTACCTCAATGGTACCTTCTTCGGCCAAACTTCACGAATATTTCGTCACGTGCTGCGAAAATTCCAGAACCACCTTTCTGATCAGCTTTCTCACTCCTTCTGCAGTTTCCTTATGTCAGCGTCACTTGCTGTCTCCCTCGTCGGCCAAATTTTCTAGTTCTTGTTGCTCGCCGATACCGCGCTTTTACTGCAGCTATCTCTCTTCCTCTCACATGAACGTTTCTTCGAAGCAGCGTCACTTGCTGTCTCCCTCCTTCTTAGAATTTTACAAGTTTTAACGAATTTGTAAAATTCAATAGCCAATATCAATTGTTTCACTTTTAAGCTGCCATCCCGGTTGAGCCCCCGATTTGTGGTATTTCTTTAACGGGTTTTTATTGGCGGTTAGTTTGACAATTGAATATTATGGCTTTGATATAAAAAAGAAAAGAAATTGGCTCCAGGTCTGTCCCGAGGCGTGTGCTCGCTTTCGTTGCAAACTTAGAAGTCCAGTGTGACCGTCATTTATTATTAGGTTATGCCGGCCTAGCCCCACGAACTGGCTTCAGAAACGATGACCGCTTCTGGTTCTTTTGTTGTCTATCGGTACCTCATCACCGGTTCCTACATATATATGAGCGCAAAAGGCTGGCCGGAAAAAATATATTTATAATTTTTGAATAGGAATGGATATATAAATATGGGCCCGATATATAGTGCTGGAAAAAATATATATGTATTTATTTATAAATATGGCGCAAAATACTGGCCGGAAAAACTTATATATATATAATTTATAAATATGGACGGATATATAAATATGGGCCCGAAAGTGTTATCAGGAATTCCGCCGATGCAAGCTGGAGGAGCGGAAGGAGATCCGGCTCGAAGGACTAATGTTTGTGGAGGGGCGGAAGGACCCGACTAAGCCTGAAATGGTTGGCGGGTGCCAATATCTTCAGAGTCTCGTACGTGAGTGATTAAAACGCGCGAAAAACTTCGTTTTAATTAATGATGATTTATTGAATTCACTAGGTATACCGACACACGCACGAAATGGTTCGGTTTAAAGCAGATTGACAATTCGAGAAAAATATACAGGAGATGAACGGGTGTTCGGGTGAAAATCTCGATTCGTAATAATGGCGATGCCCATTGGAAAAACCCAGTCACCCCTCCTGGTGTGACCGTAGATGCCGAGGATCAAAAAACCCTCCTCACTCCTCACTGCTCACTGCTCTTCGCCGCTCACTGCTGTTCACCCGGTGGCGTGAACACTAATAAATTTATTACATAGGACAAATTCCTACAAATATGGGGGCTCAACCTATAAAATAGGCGTGACTGAACCTACAAAGAAGGCATAGCTCAACTTATAAAGAAGTAAAAAAGTAATATCAGTGAGTGAGAAAGAGACAAACATACACAAAACGACGCAACAGTGGAATCAAACAACGAAAATAAAACAGCGCGAAAACGAATAAGAATTAGCATCAAACGACGAAAAATTGGCGGCTGACGACGAAAAAGCGGCAAAGAAACGGTGAAAAAGTTTTCAACGAACGACGAAAAAGTGTTTGAATACCACAGTTATCGGGTGACGTGGCAAACGACGTATATATACAAATACATTTATGTATGTATAATATTAGTGTGTGTGCGTAAGAGAAAGAACTATGAGCAAACTTGAAGACTTTGTGAACGTGCAAGAGGCACTGAAAACCGAAAAGAAATCTAATATTACATTGTTTCACAAGTTTATATACGAAGAAGAAGGCGATCGTGCAAATCGCCAACGACTAAGAAAGTTTGAAGGGTTTGATTTTGATTGCAACAGCGATTTATATAAAAGTAAAGTGTCTTATGTGGAAAAGAATTTAACAAATAACGATTTAGTGATTATTTGTAACGTTTTGGGTTTATCGCATGATAAATCGAATCTAACTTTCCATTTATTTCGCAATTTGCAAGCTGTAAATTTGCTAGCTGACCTTGACACAGAGAATGATCAAAACGAAGATGACGACGAAGAGTGCGAAAGAGATGAAGATGTAGGCAATATACAAGACGAAGACGAAATGTTGTCAGTAGTGAGCGACGAAACGAATTTTAGAACAGCTGCAACAAACGAAAATATGCGAAACAAAACGAATAGTGCAAACTCTACAGTCGTGGCCAACAATATTGATACGCAAAGTGCAGTAAATGTCAATATGCCACCACCGAGGTTCGCTTTGAGTTTTCGGGACGTTGAGGACTCTTTACGACCTTTCCATGGCGATGAATCTTTATCAGTTGAAGTATGGATTGAGGATTTCGAAGACATGGCTGACTTGATGCAATGGGATAGTTTACAAAAATTTGTTTTTGCTAAAAGAGCTATTAAAGGACTTGCTAAAATGTTTATTCTGAGTGAACGCGGAATTAAAAATTGGTCGACATTGAAAGAATCACTTTTAAATGAATTTAAAACAGTAATAAATAACGCGGAATTACATAAACAATTGTCAGAACGGAAAATAAAGAAAGGTGAAAGTGTTCAAGAATATTTGTTGAAAATGAAAGAGATGGCATCACGGGGTAATATAGAGAACAGTGCTCTTATGCAGTATGTAATTGACGGAATTAATGACTTGAGTATGAACAAAGCAATATTGTACAATGCTAATAACCTAAAAGAGTTTAAAGAGAAAATAAAATGTTATGAAAAAATGCGGGAAAAGTCAAGTAATCAAAAAAGTGAGTCTAAGAACGTTCAAATCAAAAAAGAAAGTGTAATGAAATACGAAAATAAAGAAAGTGGTATAAAATGCTATAACTGTGGGCAAAAAGGACATATATCTGAGAATTGTGACAATAAGAGTAAAGGAAAAAAGTGTTTTGGTTGCAATAATTTTGGTCACATAGCAAAAGACTGTCCAAATAAAAAGCCTGAAAATAGCACAGATGTTCGTAATACTAATAAAATATCAGCTGATCATATGTTTATGTTTAAACAAGTATCAATCAACAATGAAAAGTGTATAGCCTTGCTTGATACTGGTAGCAAATATAATATCGTAACGGAAACAATTTATAATCGTTTGAAAAAACCTAAGCTCGCTAAAGTTGATAAAGTTCTATACGGTTTCGGAGATAAAAAGAGAGTGGTACCTATCGGTTCGTTTACGGGTAGGCTTTTCGTAAGCCAAGAACAGTTTGATTTGGTTTTTTAGTGGTATCATCTGAATTCCTAGATGATGAAGTGATTTTGCGAGAAGACTTTTGTAAGCAAGCCGAAATAAAAATTAATCGCGATGGCGTACAAATCGGGAAATATAATGATGAAACGGAACTAAGTTCGGTAATGAGAATAAAGGTCGAAAACGACGAAATTGACATTGACTCAAATGCATCGAAAAGTACAAAGTGCGAAGTGAACAAACTTATTAAAAACTAAAAGCCGGAAAAGTTAAAATCGACAAATGTTGAAATGCGTATTGTTTTAAAAGACGATAGTCCAATTTATACGAGACCACGCAGATTCGCTTTTGCTGAACGGTGCATAATCGATGACCAAGTCGATCAGTGGCTGAAAGACGAAATAATAGAACAATCCGAGTCTGAATTCAGCAGTCCGGTCGTATTAGTAAAAAATCGCGATGGCACTCCATGTCTGTGCATTGACTACAGAAGAATAAACAAGATTTTTCAATTATAGCCAAGCCTCTTACTGATTTATTAAAAAACGATGCAAATTTTAAATTCAACGAGATTCAGATAAAATCTTTTAATTTGCTAAAAAAAAAAAATAACACAGAAACCTGTTCTGCAAATATTTAACCCAAGTTTGAAACAGAAGTACATACAGACGCATCGATTGATGGCTTCGGAGCAATTTTATTACAAAAGTTACCCGATGATAAAGAATTGCATACTGTATACTACATGAGCAAAAAGACGACTGAAGCGGAAAGAAAATTCACTAGCTACGAATTAGAGATTTTGGCGGTAGTTGAAGCATTTCGTAAGTTCCGAGTTTACCTTCTAGGTATGCATTTTAAAGTTATAAGCGATTGTAATGCGTTTGCAAAGACGATGGATAAAAAAGATGTGTGCACTAGAGTCGCACGATGGATTCTTGAGATCCAAGAATTTGATTTTGATGTTGAGCACCGTGCAGGAAATCGTGCACGTCATGCGGGTGCGCTTAGTCGCTACCCCGTTATGATTATAACAGAAGATTACATACACAGTAAATTAAAGAATGCCCAAGCACAAGACCACCAATTGAAGGCCATAATCGATATCCTCGCTCAGAGAACTTCTCATAACATCTAGTTTATGAAAGCTGGCATACTTTATAAGTTGGTTGATGATGAAGAACTAATTGTAGTTCCCTCTACTCTGCAACGGGAAATTATTAAGCATGCTCACGAAAGAGGTCACTTTTCTGTGAAAAAGACGAAGGAAATAATTGCAAAGGAGTACTATATCCCAAAATTAGATGAGAAAATACAACACCAAATAAGATGCTGTATTCCACGCCTAACACTTAATCGAAAGCTTGGTAAAAAAGAAGGAGAACTGCATCCACTGCCGAAAGAAGAACTGCCTTTTCAGACGTTCGACATCGATTTTCTTGGACCCTTAGAGTCAACTCACTAGCAGTATAAGCACATTCTTGCAGTTATCGATGGCTTTACAAAATTTTGCTGGTTGTACCCGACGAAAACGACATCTACGAAGGAAGTAATCACAAGACTACAACAACAAAGTTTAATTTTTGGAAATCTAGTTCAAATTATTTCTGACACAGGTTCTGCGTTTACTTCTGACGAGTTTACAGAGTATTGCAAGGCAGAAAATATCGAACTTCACGCAGTTACGACTGGCCTTCCACAAGCGAACGGACAAGTCGAACGCCTTAACGCTGTTATTATATCCGTGTTGTCTAAGATTTCGATAGAAGACCCTAGCAAATGGTATAAGTTTGTCGGCAAAGTACAACAAACGATTAACTCAACGTACAGCAGAAGCACACATTCAACGCCGTTTGAACTACTAATTGGTACAAAGGTGCACACAAAAGACGACCTTAATCTGAAAGAAATAATACACGATGAGATGATTCAGATTTTTAACGACAACAGAGATGATCTACGGAATATAGCGAATCAGCAGATCCTTCGTATGCAAGAAGAAAATAAGAAGACCTACAGCTTACGTCGCAGACCTGCTTCCATATACAAAGTCGGTGATCTGGTAGCTATTAAAAGAACCCAACTTGGAGGAGGTTTGAAGCTGAAGCCCAAATATTTAGGTCCGTACCGCATTACCATGGTAAAGGCCAGAGATACATACGACGTGGTCAAAGATACATTGTTTAACGATGGTCCTAGGCGAACTACGACTTGCGCTGCCGATATGAAGCCGTGGGTTCCCTGTGACATAGACGACCAGGATGCATTCGAGGCGAATGCATACTAGGATGGCCGAGCTGTGGGATTGGGTCTGGCAACTCTGCTGAGCGGGGCGAATTGAACTAAAGACGAGTCAAAGACGAGGCAGTCGAACCGAAGAGACGAGCGAAAGAGGTTGCAAAAAGACGAAAGACGAAACGACGCGAAGCAGCAAAGATGACTAATTTCCAACTAAATCTAATTAAAATAATCAAATAAATAGTTTTACATTAAAATAAACTAAAATACTACAAATAAATATATTACATAGGACAAATTCCTACATATATTAGTACCAAACAAAGTCTTTATATCCTGTTGATAAAGG
>NW_025814197.1:0-53584 GCF_018902025.1 Drosophila willistoni
GTAAATCTAATTACTTCTCAACTCTTGATTTAGCTAGTGGATTTCACCAGATTGAAATGAACCAAGCAGATAGGAGCAAAACAGCTTTTACAGTCGAAGGTGGCCACTTTGAATTCATCCGTATGCCGTTCGGGTTGAAGAATGCACCTGCAACGTTCCAAAGAGTAATGGACCATGTCCTTGGAGATTAGTAGGTTCCATTTGATTAGTATACCTAGACGACATTATAATTTTTTCACCATCTCTACAAAAACACCTGATAGATATAAGGCAAGTATTTGATAGACTCAGATCCGCTAATCTTAAGCTACAAATCGCAAAATCTGACTTCCTTCGGAGAGAAGTTAATTTTCTAGGTCATATGTAACTCGAGATGGGTCAAGCCTAACCCAAATAAGATAAAATCCATTCAGGATTCCTATCCCAAAAACAGGAGACAAATTAAATCATTTCTAGGTCTTCTTGGCTATTATAGAAAATTTATTAAGACTTTGCCCGCATAACAAACCACTAACACAACAATTAAAAGGTACAAAAGCAGTAACAATTGATGAAGAATACTGTAAACTTTTGAATTCTGTAAGACATTACTTTGTAATAATCCAATATTGACCTACCCAAACTTTAAAGAACCCTTTATATGAACTACTGATGCAAGCATTATGCCATCGGCGCTGTTTTATCCCAAAAATTATCTGGAAGCGACAAACCTATTTCTTACGCCAGTCGCACATTATCCGATGAAGAAACCCGTTATTCAGCTACAGAAAAAGAAATGCTTGCAGTCCATTGGGCAGTAAAACACTTCAGACCCTACTTATTCGGAAAAAAATTATTTTAGTTTCAGACCACAAACCATTAACATGGAACACAGGACCATTTTCCACCAACGACAAGGTCGCCGTTGGAAACTACAATTACTAGAATACGAATACGAATTTCATACAAAAAGGCTCTCAGAACGTAGTTGCAGATGCACTGAGTCGTATCCGACCCGAAGCAAATATTATCGTTAATATAGATGTCGAAAATTTTTCAAATAACAAAGTAACATCTTCTCTGTATAATCTTGCATCAAGCATAATAATTGTCGAAAAACCACTTAACGATTTTAATTTGCAGATTGTTTTAGCTGAAGGTTCTCCTGCTTCTTACCAGGTTTCTACTCCCTTTAAAAACAAATTAAGGAGAACCATCACAGAACCCAGACTTAACTCAGATACTGTACTAGACATTCTAAAAAAAATTTTAAAGATTAACAGGACATTAGCAATTTACACATCAGACAGTATTTTTCAAATAGTACTAGATGTGTTCTCTAAACATTTTTCTCACAATAAATTATTTAAATTACTTAGGTGTACAACTCTTTTAGACGATATCACTAATACGACCGATCAAGAAAAAAGAGTCAATGATTATCACAATAATAACAATCACCGGGGTATTGATGAAACATTAATGCACCGTAAAAGAAAAGTCTACTTTCCACATATGAAAAGCAAAATAGCGCAAATAATAAAGGGTTGTGAAATTTGCCTCACACTTAAATACGATAGACAGCCGCAGAAACCACTTTTTGAAGTACCAGAAACTCCTTGCAAACCAATGGACATAGTCCATATAGACATATACACGATAAACAAAACTATAATCTTACACTAATAGATAAGTTTTCAAAATTTGAGTGTGCCTACCCTATACCCAACAGGACCTGCATAAACGTCGTTACCGCCATTAAACATTTTTTCAGCCTTTTTGGAATCCCTAAAAAAATAGTTTATGACCAAGGTGCGGAATTTTCTGGCAGTATATTTAAAGATTTCTGTAATCAATACGACATCCAATGTCATATAACTTCCTTCCAGCAGTCATCCAGCAACTCTCCAGTACAACGATTACATTCGACACTGACTGAAACCTATAGAATAATCACAAAATTAAAAAAGAAAAATAAGCAGATTAACAAACACGAGGAAACTCTTTCGGAAACACTTCTCACGTACAATAACGCTATACATTCATCTACAAATACACACCTTTTAAACTTTTTACTGGACGCACACCTATATTTGAACAAACAATTAAATACGACACTAATCATGAATATTTACAAAATTAAATTTTTTTCAATCAAAATTATACCAAGAGGTGAAAGAGATTTTACATAAAAATACTAAAAGCAAACTTGATAAACTTAACGAAACTCGGAAATCCGCAGCCCCCTTATCAACTAATGAAAGCAGAAATAAGTTAACGCCAGATTTTCTAAACATAAAGTCTTACGAGATAATGGTAACACACTTATCACCACACGCTTTTTTTTTTACATATGTCATTCATTGTACCCAAACGCATTGTAAACAATATATAGCATTTGTTTTAACATTAAAAAAAAAAATTTTGTAACATAAAATGCTACAAAAACAACTCGAAATATTAAGCTTTCAACATACCATTAGATACTTTTGTGTTGCGTTGAAATCACAAGTGGACAACGACGGTCCGATGAACAAGCCCAAGTCACAAGGAAAATCAGCGGCATCCACCCCGACAGCCCCATTCTAAACGCATTTGCTTCATTTTGGGAGGGAGAAACTACCAACCCAACACCCTGGTGACTAAATTGGGGAACGAGACCCAGGAAAGAAGACGGGGCATCGACTCTTTTCTGTTCCAGAACGATTGATAATTTATATATGATGATCATACATACACAAAACATACATACACAAAACATACATACATAAAACATACATACATATGATACATAAAACATACATACATAAAACATACATACATAAAACATACATACACACATGCATTAATTCGATTGTAACAGACACACAAAGATAGACAAAAGGTAGAGAATCCAAAAACATTATGAATAAAAAGACACTTCTGTTTTAACATCTGAATCGAACAGACGTTTGAGTTACTCGGGGAAAAACCAAATCCACATACATCTCACACGCCCTCATTCAAACCATCTAGCTCCCGGTGGTAATTCGCGCAAAAAAAAATTTTTATATGCAAAATATGAGTATCAACGTATTTTGCAACGCGATGCATAAGGGCAGAATTGGCCGTTGGCTAGTGGCGGCGCTAGAGTGCTCGTGTGTTTGTAGAGTGAGCGACATTACATATGGTATGAGGCATGTTAAAACAATTTATAAACATACATTTGGATTTCGAAATTTTAAATATTTGTTTCACCTGGTGTATGTATACCCAAGTCGGCGAGACGACTTACTTACTTCATTAATGTAGCAATTATAACAATTCTAAAGACGCTATTTTGAATCTTTTGTCCGCCATTTTCAATCTTCCACTCGCCATTTTGAGTCTTTAAGCCGCTATCTGTGATGTAGCAGCTAGAACAATTTTACAGCCCCCATTTTGAATCTTCTACCCGCCATTTTAGTCTTCTACCCGCATTCTAGTGAAATCGATCTGCTAAGCAGAGCTGCAATTGGCAAACGAAACATTCATAAGTAGTAACGTTTTATTGTAGGCTCATTTACAAAAGTGACCTCGAGTTGCAAAGACGTTTATAAAATTAGAAGTTCAGTTTAAAGTTGTGACACCAAGTTTAAGAACAATATACTATTAATTACTATTAACAATATACTATTAATACATAATTAAAGTAATAAAGAATTTAGAAACACTCACGTCGACAAATCACGTCAACATAAATGCCAAAAAAATCTACATTCCAAGCAGCCACAAAAAGAACATCTGCCAGACGAACGGCAAGACTCATTTATGAAGATCCAGTTCATTCACCCAACGACGTAGCAATGGATTCTGGAAATGCCTCAGTGTCACTTCCCACAACTATATCGACTCCAAACGTTACGCCTACAATAAGCAGGATAGCCAACAACCCAACATCATTAAATCCAACTGACATCCTTGCCTTTATCAAGGAGCTACCTACTTTTGACGGCATCCCTAATAAACTGCAAGACTTCATTGTTAATGTGGAAGAAGTCATCGCTTTGATCAGAGGAACTGACTAGACACCATACAGCTCCCTTCTGTTAAGAGCCATCAGGAACAAAATCGTAGGTAGAGCTAATGACGCCTTAAAACTATCCAATACTGCACTCACCTGGGATGACATCAAGGCTAATCTCATACAGCATTATGGTAACAAGAAAAGCGAAGCTATGCTTATTCGCGATTTACAAAACTTTCCCGATAGCTTGTCATTAGGTCAACTATTTTATAGTATTTTAAAAATAAGATCACAATTGACAGACATTTTACAAAACACAAATCAAAACTCAACTGACAAACCAAAATTATATGACGAGATATGCTTGAATACCTTTTTAATTAATATACGAGAACTCCTTAAAACTTTAAAAAAAGTTTTTTTTTTTAAAATCAAAAAACCCATAAAATATCAAGGAAGCCTATGAACATTGCCGTGTCGAAAAGACGTTCTATTCGCAAAAACCAAATACTAGCCAGAATTTTCGAGCACAGGTAACACCATACTTACGCCCCCAAAACATAAGAAATCGTCCAAACAACAACCCCTATTCTAACAATAGAAGCCAATTATTTAGAAATAATTCAACCATTTCTCAGCCTAACATTAACAACCAGGCTAATAACAACTACCATAATAGAAATTCAACTGTAAATCCTTTCAATTCAACAGGCCCAACTAGGAACCAATTACACAATATCAATGAGCAACAATCTTCAACTGAACTTTGTAATATTAATGACGCAGGAAATTTTTTCGAAACTGCCTCCGAGAACCAACAGGGTACTTAACAAAAAAATCACACGGATCGACACTCCCTTTTATATGGATAAATTCCGTTACAACTCAACCCATAAAATTCTTAATAGATACAGGTTCCACAAATTCATTTGTAAGCCCAACCATAGTGAGCAATGTCGATCGCAAAACTCTTGATAATCCTATAACTGCACAGTCAGTGTTGAACCAACACGTCATAAAAGAAAAAACCACGATTCAATCACTTAAAGAGTTTAATGAACAAATGAAGATAGACTTACTTCTTTTTGATTTTCACCCACATTTCACAGTACATATTATCCCAGCTTCTTCAAAATCTTTAATAACCCTCCCGGTCCGGATGAAGGAAGGCAATTTCTACTCTCAACAGACAATGTATAATAAGCACTTAGAGATTTCAGAAGGTCTATACAATTCAGTTAACGGATATAGCAAGATGGTAATCGTAAATAATTCACTTGAAGATCAGCAATTATATTTAGAACAGCCATTAGAAACCATACCCTATGATCAAAATCACTATATTGAAATATACAATATAAATTCGGACAATCAAAGTCTCCCACATGTCCACAAATACGTTACCAAATTAAAAACCGATCACCTAAACTCCGAAGAAAAAATTGCATTAATACAACTCTGTAGCAAGTACACAGACCTTTTTTTATGACGACAATCGAAAACTAACATTTACCAAAGATATTAAACATTATATACGCACAACTGACGACACGCCAATCTTTGTTAAATCATATCGATACCCCTACGCCTTAAAGAAAGAAGTAAAAGACCAAATAGACTCAATGCTAAAGCAAAACATAATTAAAAACAGTTATTCGCCTTGGAGCGCCCCTGTTTGGATAGTTCCAAAAAAATCCAACTTCCCTTGAAACGCAGAAATGGAGATTAGTTTTAGATTATCGTAAACTTAACGAAAAAACAATTTCAGACCGTTATCCAATTCCAAATATAAATGAGATTTTAGACCAACTTGGTAAATCTAATTACTTCTCAACTCTTGATTTAGCTAGTGGATTTCACCAGATTGAAATGAACCAAGCAGATAGGAGCAAAACAGCTTTTACAGTCGAAGGTGGCCACTTTGAATTCATCCGTATGCCGTTCGGGTTGAAGAATGCACCTGCAACGTTCCAAAGAGTAATGGACCATGTCCTTGGAGATCTAGTAGGTTCCATTTGATTAGTATACCTAGACGACATTATAATTTTTTCACCATCTCTACAAAAACACCTGATAGATATAAGGCAAGTATTTGATAGACTCAGATCCGCTAATCTTAAGCTACAAATCGCAAAATCTGACTTCCTTCGGAGAGAAGTTAATTTTCTAGGTCATATTGTAACTCGAGATGGGGTCAAGCCTAACCCAAATAAGATAAAATCCATTCAGGAGTTCCCTATCCCAAAAAACAGGAGACAAATTAAATCATTTCTAGGTCTTCTTGGCTATTATAGAAAATTTATTAAAGACTTTGCCCGCATAACAAAACCACTAACACAACAATTAAAAGGTACAAAAGCAGTAACAATTGATGAAGAATACTGTAAAACTTTTGAATTCTGTAAGACATTACTTTGTAATAATCCAATATTGACCTACCCAAACTTTAAAGAACCCTTTATATGAACTACTGATGCAAGCAATTATGCCATCGGCGCTGTTTTATCCCAAAAATTATCTGGAAGCGACAAACCTATTTCTTACGCCAGTCGCACATTATCCGATGAAGAAACCCGTTATTCAGCTACAGAAAAAGAAATGCTTGCAGTCCATTGGGCAGTAAAACACTTCAGACCCTACTTATTCGGAAAAAAATTTATTTTAGTTTCAGACCACAAACCATTAACATGGAACACAGGACCATTTTCCACCAACGACAAGGTCGCCCGTTGGAAACTACAATTACTAGAATACGAATACGAATTTCAATACAAAAAAGGCTCTCAGAACGTAGTTGCAGATGCACTGAGTCGTATCCGACCCGAAGCAAATATTATCGTTAATATAGATGTCGAAAATTTTTCAAATAACAAAGTAACATCTTCTCTGTATAATCTTGCATCAAGCATAATAATTGTCGAAAAACCACTTAACGATTTTAATTTGCAGATTGTTTTAGCTGAAGGTTCTCCTGCTTCTTACCAGGTTTCTACTCCCTTTAAAAACAAATTAAGGAGAACCATCACAGAACCCAGACTTAACTCAGATACTGTACTAGACATTCTAAAAAAAATTTTAAAGATTAACAGGACATTAGCAATTTACACATCAGACAGTATTTTTCAAATAGTACTAGATGTGTTCTCTAAGCATTTTTCTCACAATAAATTATTTAAATTACTTAGGTGTACAACTCTTTTAGACGATATCACTAATACGACCGATCAAGAAAAAAGAGTCAATGATTATCACAATAATAACAATCACCGGGGTATTGATGAAACATTAATGCACCGTAAAAGAAAAGTCTACTTTCCACATATGAAAAGCAAAATAGCGCAAATAATAAAGGGTTGTGAAATTTGCCTCACACTTAAATACGATAGACAGCCGCAGAAACCACTTTTGAAGTACCAGAAACTCCTTGCAAACCAATGGACATAGTCCATATAGACATATACACGATAAACAAAAACTATAATCTTACACTAATAGATAAGTTTTCAAAATTTGAGTGTGCCTACCCTATACCCAACAGGACCTGCATAAACGTCGTTACCGCCATTAAACATTTTTTCAGCCTTTTTGGAATCCCTAAAAAAATAGTTTATGACCAAGGTGCGGAATTTTCTGGCAGTATATTTAAAGATTTCTGTAATCAATACGACATCCAATGTCATATAACTTCCTTCCAGCAGTCATCCAGCAACTCTCCAGTACAACGATTACATTCGACACTGACTGAAACCTATAGAATAATCACAAAATTAAAAAAGAAAAATAAGCAGATTAACAAACACGAGGAAACTCTTTCGGAAACACTTCTCACGTACAATAACGCTATACATTCATCTACAAAATACACACCTTTTAAACTTTTTACTGGACGCACACCTATATTTGAACAAACAATTAAATACGACACTAATCATGAATATTTACAAAAATTAAATTTTTTTCAATCAAAATTATACCAAGAGGTGAAAGAGATTTTACATAAAAATACTAAAAGCAAACTTGATAAACTTAACGAAACTCGGAAATCCGCAGCCCCCTTATCAACTAATGAAAGCAGAAATAAGTTAACGCCAAGATTTTCTAAACATAAAGTCTTACGAGATAATGGTAACACACTTATCACCACACGCTTGCAAAAAATCCATAAATCTAAAATAAGGCGAACAACAAAATAATAATTAGTATAATCTTTTTTTTTACATATGTCATTCATTGTACCCAAACGCATTGTAAACAATATATAGCATTTGTTTTAACATTAAAAAAAAAAAATTTTGTAACATAAAATGCTACAAAAACAACTCGAAATATTAAGCTTTCAACATACCATTAGATACTTTTGTGTTGCGTTGAAATCACAAGTGGACAACGACGGTCCGATGAACAAGCCCAAGTCACAAGGAAAATCAGCGGCATCCACCCCGACAGCCCCATTCTAAACGCATTTGCTTCATTTTGGGGAGGGAGAAACTACCAACCCAACACCCTGGTCACTAAATTGGGGAACGAGACCCAGGAAAGAAGACGGGGCATCGACTCTTTTCTGTTCCCAGAACGATTGATAATTTATATATGATGATCATACATACACAAAACATACATACACAAAACATACATACATAAAACATACATACATATGATACATAAAACATACATACATAAAACATACATACATAAAACATACATACATAAAACATACATACACACATGCATTAATTCGATTGTAACAGACACACAAAGATAGACAAAAGGTAGAGAATCCAAAAACATTATGAATAAAAAAGACACTTCTGTTTTAACATCTGAATCGAACAGACGTTTGAGTTACTCGGGGAAAAACCAAATACACATACATCTCACACACCCTCATTCAAACCATCTAGCTCCCGGTGGTAATTCGAGCAAAAAAAAATTTTTATATGCAAAATATGAGTATCAACGTATTTTGCAACGCGATGCATAAGGGCAGAATTGGCCGTTGGCTAGTGGCGGCGCTAGAGTGCTCGTGTGTTTGTAGAGTGAGCGACATTACATATGGTATGAGGCATGTTAAAACAATTTATAAACATACATTTGGATTTCGAAATTTAAATATTTGTTTCACCTGGTGTATGGTATACCCAAGTCGGCGAGACGACTTACTTACTTCATTAATGTAGCAATTATAACTTCTAAGACGCTATTTTGAATCTTTTGTCCGCATTTTCATCTTCACCGCCATTTTGAGTCTTTAAGCTATCTTGATGTAAAGTAAAGAATTTACAGCGCTTTTGATTTATTTTTTTTTTAGCTATTTATGTAGCAGCTAGAACAATTCTACAGCCATTTTATTTCTACCGCATTTTAGTCTTCTACCGCATTTTAATCTTTCAGCGATCTTTAATAAAAAGTTACGAGCTGCTGAAGCATTCTACAGCCATTTTTATCTTAGCATTTTAGTCTTTACGTCCATTTGAATCTTGCGCCATCAATATAGAAGCCATACGAGCTGCTGGAACCATTCGACAGCGGCCATTTTGAGTCTTCTACTTGCCATTTTGAGGCTTTTAGCCCCATCTTTAATACAGAAGCCATACAAGCTGTTGGAACCATTCTACAGCCGCCATTTTGAGTGTTGTACAGCCGCCATTTTGAATCTTATACCCTCCATTTTTAGTCTTTTAGCCGCTATCTGTGATGTATCAGCTAGAACAATTCTACAGCCACCATTTTGAATCTTCTACCCGCCATTTTAGTCTTCTACCCGCCCAATCAACAACCGAGTCGATCTAGCCATGTCCATCTGTCCGTCCGTCCGTCCGTCCGTCCGTCCGTTTGTCCGTATGAAGACCTAGATCTCGGAGACTATAAGAGCTAGAGCCACCAAATTTTAGAGACATCAAATTTGGGGTATACTTGTTTAGTTAGCGCGCAGAAAATAATTGTTTCAACTTTTTGCCACGCCCCCTTCCGCCCCCGGAACATAACTCTGATTTTTAAAACTATGAAAGCTACCGACATTAAATTTGGTATGTAAGCTAGCTTAATACCGCGCAGATATGACTATTTAAAATTTTGTCACGCCATTTCGCCCGACATTAAACAAAACTGATTTCTCGAAAACTAACAAAGCTAAAGTCACCAAATTTAGTAAGTATATTGCAAAATATGAGTATCAACGTATTTTGCAAGGCGATGCATAAGGGAGAATTGGGCGTTGGATAGTGCGGCGCTAGAGTGCTCGTGTGTTTGTAGAGTGAGCGACATTACATATGGTATGAGGCATGTTAAAACAATTTAATAGACATACATTTGGATTTCGAAATTTTAAATATTTGTTTCACCTGGTGTATGGTATACCCAAGTCGGCGAGACGACTTACTTACTTCATTAATGTAGCAATTATAACAATTCTAAAGACGCTATTTTGAATCTTTTGTCCGCCATTTTCAATCTTCCACTCGCCATTTTGAGTCTTTAAGCCGCTATCTGTGATGTAGCAGCTAGAACAATTTTACAGCCCCCATTTTGAATCTTCTACCCGCCATTTTAGTCTTCTACCCGCATTCTAGTGAAATCGATCTGCTAAGCAGAGCTGCAATTGGCAAACGAAACATTCATAAGTAGTAACGTTTTATTGTAGGCTCATTTACAAAAGTGAGCTCGAGTTGCAAAGACGTTAATAAAATTAGAAGTTCAGTTTAAAGTTGTGACACCAAGTTTAAGAACAATATACTATTAATTACTATTAACAATATACTATTAATACATAATTAAAGTAATAAAGAATTTAGAAACACTCACGTCGACAAATCACGTCAACATAAATGCCAAAAAAATCTACATTCCAAGCAGCCACAAAAAGAACATCTGCCAGACGAACGGCAAGACTCATTTATGAAGATCCAGTTCATTCACCCAACGACGTAGCAATGGATTCTGGAAATGCCTCAGTGTCACTTCCCACAACTATATCGACTCCAAACGTTACGCCTACAATAAGCAGGATAGCCAACAACCCAACATCATTAAATCCAACTGACATCCTTGCCTTTATCAAGGAGCTACCTACTTGTGACGGCATCCCTAATAAACTGCAAGACTTCATTGTTAATGTGGAAGAAGTCATCGCTTTGATCAGAGGAACTGACTAGACACCATACAGCTCCCTTCTGTTAAGAGCCATCAGGTACAAAATCGTAGGTAGAGCTAATGACGCCTTAAAACTATCCAATACTGCACTCACCTGGGATGACATCAAGGCTAATCTCATACAGCATTATGGTAACAAGAAAAGCGAAGCTATGCTTATTCGCGATTTACAAAACTTTCCCGATAGCTTGTCATTAGGTCAACTATTTTATAGTATTTTAAAAATAAGATCACAATTGACAGACATTTTACAAAACACAAATCAAAACTCAACTGACAAACCAAAATTATATGACGAGATATGCTTGAATACCTTTTTAATTAATATACGAGAACTCCTTAAAACTTTAAAAAAAGTTTTTTTTTTTAAAATCAAAAAACCCACAAAATATCAAGGAAGCCTATGAACATTGACTTGTCGAAAAGACTTTCTATTCGCAAAAACCAAATACTACCCAGAATTTTCGAGCACAGGTAACACCATACTTACGCCCCCAAAACATAAGAAATCGTCCAAACAACAACCCCTATTCTAACAATAGAAGCCAATTATTTAGAAATAATTCAACCATTTCTCAGCCTAACATTAACAACCAGGCTAATAACAACTACCATAATAGAAATTCAACTGTAAATCCTTTCAATTCAACAGGCCCAACTAGGAACCAATTACACAATATCAATGAGCAACAATCTTCAACTGAACTTTGTAATATTAATGACGCAGGAAATTTTTTCGAAACTGCCTCCAAGAACCAACAGGGTACTTAACAAAAAAATCACACGGATCGACACTCCCTTTTATATGGATAAATTCCGTTACAACTCAACCCATAAAATTCTTAATAGATACAGGTTCCACAAATTCATTTGTAAGCCCAACCATAGTGAGCAATGTCGATCGCAAAACTCTTGATAATCCTATAACTGCACAGTCAGTGTTGAACCAACACGTCATAAAAGAAAAAACCACGATTCAATCACTTAAAGAGTTTAATGAACAAATGAAGATAGACTTACTTCTTTTTGATTTTCACCCACATTTCACAGTACATATTATCCCAGCTTCTTCAAAATCTTTAATAACCCTCCCGGTCCGGATGAAGGAAGGCAATTTCTACTCTCAACAGACAATGTATAATAAGCACTTAGAGATTTCAGAAGGTCTATACAATTCAGTTAACGGATATAGCAAGATGGTAATCGTAAATAATTCACTTGAAGATCAGCAATTATATTTAGAACAGCCATTAGAAACCATACCCTATGATCAAAATCACTATATTGAAATATACAATATAAATTCGGACAATCAAAGTCTCCCACATGTCCACAAATACGTTACCAAATTAAAAACCGATCACCTAAACTCCGAAGAAAAAATTGCATTAATACAACTCTGTAGCAAGTACACAGACCTTTTTTTATGACGACAATCAAAAACTAACATTTACCAGAGATATTAAACATTATATACGCACAAGTGACGACACGCCAATCTTTGTTAAATCAAATCGATACCCCTACGCCTTAAAGAAAGAAGTAAAAGACCAAATAGACTCAATGCTAAAGCAAAACATAATTAAAAACAGTTATTCGCCTTGGAGCGCCCCTGTTTGGGTAGTTCCAAAAAAATCCAACTTCCCTTGAAACGCAGAAATGGAGATTAGTTTTAGATTATCGTAAACTTAACGAAAAAACAATTTCAGACCGTTATCCAATTCCAAATATAAATGAGATTTTAGACCAACTTGGTAAATCTAATTACTTCTCAACTCTTGATTTAGCTAGTGGATTTCACCAGATTGAAATGAACCAAGCAGATAGGAGCAAAACAGCTTTTACAGTCGAAGGTGGCCACTTTGAATTCATCCGTATGCCGTTCGGGTTGAAGAATGCACCTGCAACGTTCCAAAGAGTAATGGACCATGTCCTTGGAGATCTAGTAGGTTCCATTTGTTTAGCATACCTAGACGACATTATAATTTTTTCACCATCTCTACAAAAACACCTGATAGATATAAGGCAAGTATTTGATAGACTCAGATCCGCTAATCTTAAGCTACAAATCGCAAAATCTGACTTCCTTCGGAGAGAAGTTAATTTTCTAGGTCATATTGTAACTCGAGATGGGGTCAAGCCTAACCCAAATAAGATAAAATCCATTCAGGAGTTCCCTATCCCAAAAAACAGGAGACAAATTAAATCATTTCTAGGTCTTCTTGGCTATTATAGAAAATTTATTAAAGACTTTGCCCGCATAACAAAACCACTAACACAACAATTAAAAGGTACAAAAGCAGTAACAATTGATGAAGAATACTGTAAAACTTTTGAATTCTGTAAGACATTACTTTGTAATAATCCAATATTGACCTACCCAAACTTTAAAGAACCCTTTATATGAACTACTGATGCAAGCAATTATGCCATCGGCGCTGTTTTATCCCAAAAATTATCTGGAAGCGACAAACCTATTTCTTACGCCAGTCGCACATTATCCGATGAAGAAACCCGTTATTCAGCTACAGAAAAAGAAATGCTTGCAGTCCATTGGGCAGTAAAACACTTCAGACCCTACTTATTCGGAAAAAAATTTATTTTAGTTTCAGACCACAAACCATTAACATGGAACACAGGACCATTTTCCACCAACGACAAGGTCGCCCGTTGGAAACTACAATTACTAGAATACGAATACGAATTTCAATACAAAAAAGGCTCTCAGAACGTAGTTGCAGATGCACTGAGTCGTATCCGACCCGAAGCAAATATTATCGTTAATATAGATGTCGAAAATTTTTCAAATAACAAAGTAACATCTTCTCTGTATAATCTTGCATCAAGCATAATAATTGTCGAAAAACCACTTAACGATTTTAATTTGCAGATTGTTTTAGCTGAAGGTTCTCCTGCTTCTTACCAGGTTTCTACTCCCTTTAAAAACAAATTAAGGAGAACCATCACAGAACCCAGACTTAACTCAGATACTGTACTAGACATTCTAAAAAAAATTTTAAAGATTAACAGGACATTAGCAATTTACACATCAGACAGTATTTTTCAAATAGTACTAGATGTGTTCTCTAAACATTTTTCTCACAATAAATTATTTAAATTACTTAGGTGTACAACTCTTTTAGACGATATCACTAATACGACCGATCAAGAAAAAAGAGTCAATGATTATCACAATAATAACAATCACCGGGGTATTGATGAAACATTAATGCACCTAAAAGAAAAGTCTACTTTCCACATATGAAAAGCAAAATAGCGCAAATAATAAAGGGTTGTGAAATTTGCCTCACACTTAAATACGATAGACAGCCGCAGAAACCACTTTTTGAAGTACCAGAAACTCCTTGCAAACCAATGGACATAGTCCATATAGACATATACACGATAAACAAAAACTATAATCTTACACTAATAGATAAGTTTTCAAAATTTGCGTGTGCCTACCCTACACCCAACAGGACCTGCATAAACGTCGTTACCGCCATGAAACATTTTTTCAGCCTTTTTAGAATCCCTAAAAAAATAGTTTATGACCAAGGTGCGGAATTTTCTGCCAGTATATTTATAGATTTCTGTAATCAATACGACATCCAATGTCATATAACTTCCTTCCAGCAGTCATCCATCAACTCTCCAGTACAACGATTACATTCGACACTGACTGAAACCTATAGAATAATCACAGAATTAAAAAAGAAAAATAAGCAGATTAACAAACACGAGGAAACTCTTTCGGAAACACTTCTCACGTACAATAACGCTATACATTCATCTACAAAATACACACCTTTTAAACTTTTTACTGGACGCAAACCTATATTTGAACAAACAATTAAATACGACACTAATCATGAATATTTACAAAAATTAAATTTTTTTCAATCAAAATTATACCAAGAGGTGAAAGAGATTTTACATAAAAATACTAAAAGCAAACTTGATAAACTTAACGAAACTCGGAAATCCGCAGCCCCCTTATCAACTAATGAAAGCAGAAATAAGTTAACGCCAAGATTTTCTAAACATAAAGTCTTACGAGATAATGGTAACACACTTATCACCACACGCTTGCAAAAAATCCATAAATCTAAAATAAGGCGAACAACAAAATAATAATTAGTATAATCTTTTTTTTTTACATATGTAGCATTGTAACAATATATAGCATTTGTTTTAACATTTAAAAAAAAAAAATTTTGTAACATAAAATGCTACAAAAACAACTCGAAATATTAAGCTTTCAACATACCATTAGATACTTTTGTGTTGCGTTGAAATCACAAGTGGACAACGACGGTCCGATGAACAAGCCCAAGTCACAAGGAAAATCAGCGGCATCCACCCCGACAGCCCCATTCTAAACGCATTTGCTTAATTTTGGGGAGGGAGAAACTACCAACCCAACACCCTGGTCACTAAATTGGGGAACGAGACCCAGGAAAGAAGACGTGGCATCGACTCTTTTCTGTTCCCAGAACGATTGATAATTTATATATGATGATCATACATACACAAAACATACATACACAAAACATACATACATAAAACATACATACATATGATACATAAAACATACATACATAAAACATACATACATAAAACATACATACATAAAACATACATACACACATGCATTAATTCGATTGTAACAGACACACAAAGATAGACAAAAGGTAGAGAATCAAAAACATTATGAATAAAAAAGACACTTCTGTTTTAACATCTGAATCGAACAGACGTTTGAGTTACTCGGGGAAAAACCAAATACACATACATCTCACACACCCTCATTCAAACCATCTAGCTCCCGGTGGTAATTCGAGCAAAAAAAATTTTTATATGCAAAATATGAGTATCAACGTATTTTGCAACGCGATGCATAAGGGCAGAATTGGCCGTTGGCTAGTGGCGGCGCTAGAGTGCTCGTGTGTTTGTAGAGTGAGCGACATTACATATGGTATGAGGCATGTTAAAACAATTTATAAACATACATTTGGATTTCGAAATTTTAAATATTTGTTTCACCTGGTGTATGGTATACCCAAGTCGGCGAGACGACTTACTTACTTCATTAATGTAGCAATTATAACAATTCTAAAGACGCTATTTTGAATCTTTTGTCCGCCATTTTCAATCTTCCACCCGCCATTTTGAGTCTTTAAGCCGCTATCTTTGATGTAGAAGCCGCCATTTGAATCTTATACCCTCCATTTTGAGTCTTTTAGCCGCTATCTGTGATGTAGCAGCTAGAACAATTCTACAGCCCCCATTTTGAATCTTCTACCCGCCATTTTAGTCTTCTACCCGCCATTTTAAATCTTTCAGCCGCCATCTTTAATAAAAAAGCCTTACGAGCTGCTGAAGCCATTCTACAGCCCGCATTTTTAATCTCCTACCCGCCATTTTAGTCTTCTACCGTCCATTTTGAATCTTTCCGCCGCCATCTTTAATATAGAAGCCATACGAGCTGCTGGAACCATTTGACAGCGGCCATTTTGAGTCTTCTACTTGCCATTTTGAGGCTTTTAGCCCCATCTTTAATACAGAAGCCATACAAGCTGTTGGAACCATTCTACAGCCGCCATTTTGAGCCTTGTACAGCCGCCATTTTGAATCTTATACCCTCCATTTTTAGTCTTTTAGCCGCTATCTGTGATGTATCAGCTAGAACAATTCTACAGCCACCATTTTGAATCTTCTACCCGCCATTTTAGTCTTCTACCCGCCCAATCAACAACCGAGTCGATCTAGCCATGTCCATCTGTCCGTCCGTCCGTCCGTCCGTCCGTCCGTTTGTCCGTATGAAGACCTAGATCTCGGAGACTATAAGAGCTAGAGCCACCAAATTTTAGAGACATCAAATTTGGGGTATACTTGTTTAGTTAGCGCGCAGAAAATAATTGTTTCAACTTTTCGCCACGCCCCCTTCCGCCCCCGGAATTTACATAACTCTGATTTTCTTAAAAACTATGAAAGCTACCGACATTAAATTTGGTATGTAAGCTAGCTTAATACACGCGCAGATATTGACTATTTAAAAATTTTGTCACGCCCATTTCCGCCCCGCACATTAAACAAAACTGATTTTCTCGAAAACTAACAAAGCTAAAGTCACCAAATTTAGTAAGTATATTGCAAAATATGAGTATCAACGTATTTTGCAAGGCGATGCATAAGGGGAGAATTGGGCGTTGGCTAGTGGCGGCGCTAGAGTGCTCGTGTGTTTGTAGAGTGAGCGACATTACATATGGTATGAGGCATGTTAAAACAATTTAATAGACATACATTTGGATTTCGAAATTTTAAATATTTGTTTCACCTGGTGTATGGTATACCCAAGTCGGCGAGACGACTTACTTACTTCATTAATGTAGCAATTAGAACAATTCTAAAGACGCTATTTTGAATCTTTTGTCCGCCATTTTCAATCTTCCACCCGCCATTTTGAATCTTTAAGCCGCTATCTTTGATGTAGAAGGTAGAAGAACTTTACAGACGCCATTTTGAATCTTATACCCTCCATTTTGAGTCTTTTAGCCGCTATCTGTGATGTAGCAGCTAGAACAATTCTACATCCCCCATTTTAAATCTTCTACCCGCCATTTTAGTCTTCTACACGCCATTTTGAATCTTTCAGCCACAATCTTTAATATAGAAGCCATACGATCTGCTGGAACCATTCTACAGCCGCCATTTTGAGTCTTCTACTCGCCATTTTGAGTCTTTAAGCCATTATCTTTGATGTAGCAGTTAGAACAATTCTAAAGACTATATTTTAAATCTTCTATCCGCCATTTTGAGTCTTCTACTCGCCATTTTGAGGCTTTTAGCCGCCATCTTTAATATAGAAGCCATACGAGCTGCTGAAACCATTCTAACGCCGCCATTTTCAGCCTTGTACCCTCCATTTTGAGTCTTTAAGCCGCTATCTTTAATGTAGCAGGTAAAACAATTCTACAGCCGCCATTTTGAATCTTATACCCTCCATTTTGAGTCTTTTAGCCGCTATCTGTGATGTAGCAGCTAGAACAATTCTACAGCCCCCATTTTGATTCTTCTACCCGCCATTTTAGTTTTCTACCCGCCATTTTAAATCTTTCAGCCGCCATCTTTAATAAAAAAGCCATACGAGCTGCTGAAGCCATTCTACAGCCCGCATTTTTAATCTCCTACCCACCATTTTAGTCTTCTACCCTCCATTTTGAATCTTTTAGCAGCCATCTTTAATATAGAAGCCATACGAGCTGCTGGAACCATTTGACTGCCGCCATTTTGAGGTTTCTACTCGCCATTTTGAGGCTTTTAGCCCCATCTTTAATACAGAAGCCATACAAGCTGTTGGAACCATTCTAGAGCCGCCATTTTGAGTGTCGTACCCGCCATTTTGAGTCTTTAAGCCTCTATCTTTGATGTAGCAGGTTAAACAATTCTACAGCCACCATTTTGAGTCTTCCACCCGCCATTTTGAGTCTTTAAGCCGCTATTTTTGATGTAGAAGTTAGAACAACTTTACAGCCGCCATTTTGAATTTTATACCCTTCATTTTGAGTCTTTTAGCCGATATCTGTGATGTAGCAGCTAGAACAATTCTACAGCCCCCATTTTGAATCTTCTACCCGCCATTTTAGTCTTCCACTCGCCATGTTGAGGTTTTTAGTCGCCATCTTTAATATAGAAGCCATACGAGCTGCTAAAACCATTCTAACGCCGCCATTTAGAGCCTTGTACCCTCCATTTTGAGCCTTTAATCCGCTATCTTTGATGTAGCAGGTAGAACAATTCTACAGCCACCATTTTGAATCTTCTAGTCGCCATTTTGAGTCTTCAAGCCGCCATCTTTAATGTAGCAGTTAAAACAATTCTAAAGACGTTATTTTAAATCTTCTATCCGCCATTTTGAGACTTTCACCCGCCATTTTGAGTCTTTTAGCCGCCATCTTTAATATAGAACCCATACGAGCTGCTGGAACTATTCTACAGCCGCCATTTTGAGTCTTCTACTCGTTCGGCATTTAGCTGCCATCTTTAATATAGAATCCATACGAGCTGCTGAAACCATTCTACAGCCGCCATTTTGAATCTTGTACCCATTTTGAGTCTTTAAGCCGCAATCTTTGATGTAGCATGTAGAAGAATTATACAGCCGCCATTTTGAATCTTATACCCTCCATTTTGAGTCTTTTAGCCGCTATCTGTGATGTATCAGCTAGAACAATTCTACAGCCCCCATTTTGAATCTTCTACCCGCCATTTTAGTCTTCTACCCGCCCGATCAACAACCGAGTCGATCTAGCCATGTCCATCTGTCCGTCCGTCCGTGCGTCCGTTTGTCCGTATGAACACCTAGATCTCGGAGACTATAAGAGCTAGAGCCACCAAATTTGGTATGTAGACTCTTGTGGTATGTACAGTTATCGAGTTTGTTTCAAATTTTTGCCACACCCCCTTACGCCCCCATGATTTACAAAAAACTGTTTTTCTTAAAAAGTATGGCAGATAGAGACATCAAATTTTGGTTTATACTTGTTTAGTTAGCGCGCAGAAAATAATTGTTTCAACTTTTTGCCACGCCCCCTTCCGCCCCCGGAATTTACATAACTCTGATTTTCCTAAAAACTATGAAAGCTACCAACATTAAATTTGGTATGTAAGCTAGCTTAAGATAGACGCGCAGATATTGACTATTTAAAAATTTTGCCACGCCCATTTCCGCCCCCGCACATTAAACAAAACTGATTTTCTCGAAAACTAACAAAGCTAGTCACCAAATTTAGTATGTATATTGGCTTAGTATGCGCGCAAAAAAAAATTTTTACATGCAAAATATGCGTATCAACGTATTTTGCAACGCGATGCATAAGGGCAGAATTGGCCGTTGGCTAGTGGCGGCGCTAGAGTGCTCGTGTGTTTGTAGAGTGAGCGACATTACATTTTAGTCTTCTACCCTCCATTTTGAATCTTTCAGCCACAATCTTTAATATAGAAGCCATACGATCTGCTGGAACCATTCTACAGCCGCCATTTTGAGTCTTCTACTCGCCATTTTGAGTCTTTAAGCCATTATCTTTGATGTAGCAGTTAGAACAATTCTAAAGACTATATTTTAAATCTTCTATCCGCCATTTTGAGTCTTCTACTCGCCATTTTGAGGCTTTTAGCCGCCATCTTTAATATAGAAGCCATACGAGCTGCTGAAACCATTCTAACGCCGCCATTTTCAGCCTTGTACCCTCCATTTTGAGTCTTTAAGCCGCTATCTTTAATGTAGCAGGTAAAACAATTCTAAAGACGTTATTTTAAATCTTCTATCCGCCATTTTGAGACTTTCACCCGCCATTTTGAGTCTTTTAGCCGCCATCTTTAATATAGAACCCATACGAGCTGCTGGAACTATTCTACAGCCGCCATTTTGAGTCTTCTACTCGTTCGGCATTTAGCTGCCATCTTTAATATAGAATCCATACGAGCTGCTGAAACCATTCTACAGCCGCCATTTTGAATCTTGTACCCATTTTGAGTCTTTAAGCCGCAATCTTTGATGTAGCATGTAGAAGAATTATACAGCCGCCATTTTGAATCTTATACCCTCCATTTTGAGTCTTTTAGCCGCTATCTGTGATGTAGCAGCTAGAACAATTCTACAGCCCCCATTTTGATTCTTCTAGTCGCCATTTTGAGTCTTCAAGCCGCCATCTTTAATGTAGCAGTTAAAACAATTCTAAAGACGTTATTTTAAATCTTCTATCCGCCATTTTGAGACTTTCACCCGCCATTTTGAGTCTTTTAGCCGCCATCTTTAATATAGAACCCATACGAGCTGCTGGAACTATTCTACAGCCGCCATTTTGAGTCTTCTACTCGTTCGGCATTTAGCTGCCATCTTTAATATAGAATCCATACGAGCTGCTGAAACCATTCTACAGCCGCCATTTTGAATCTTGTACCCATTTTGAGTCTTTAAGCCGCAATCTTTGATGTAGCATGTAGAAGAATTATACAGCCGCCATTTTGAATCTTATACCCTCCATTTTGAGTCTTTTAGCCGCTATCTGTGATGTAGCAGCTAGAACAATTCTACAGCCCCCATTTTGATTCTTCTACCCGCCATTTTAGTTTTCTACCCGCCATTTTAAATCTTTCAGCCGCCATCTTTAATAAAAAAGCCATACGAGCTGCTGAAGCCATTCTACAGCCCGCATTTTTAATCTCCTACCCACCATTTTAGTCTTCTACCCTCCATTTTGAATCTTTTAGCAGCCATCTTTAATATAGAAGCCATACGAGCTGCTGGAACCATTTGACTGCCGCCATTTTGAGGTTTCTACTCGCCATTTTGAGGCTTTTAGCCCCATCTTTAATACAGAAGCCATACAAGCTGTTGGAACCATTCTAGAGCCGCCATTTTGAGTGTCGTACCCGCCATTTTGAGTCTTTAAGCCTCTATCTTTGATGTAGCAGGTTAAACAATTCTACAGCCACCATTTTGAGTCTTCCACCCGCCATTTTGAGTCTTTAAGCCGCTATTTTTGATGTAGAAGTTAGAACAACTTTACAGCCGCCATTTTGAATTTTATACCCTTCATTTTGAGTCTTTTAGCCGATATCTGTGATGTAGCAGCTAGAACAATTCTACAGCCCCCATTTTGAATCTTCTACCCGCCATTTTAGTCTTCCACTCGCCATGTTGAGGTTTTTAGTCGCCATCTTTAATATAGAAGCCATACGAGCTGCTAAAACCATTCTAACGCCGCCATTTAGAGCCTTGTACCCTCCATTTTGAGCCTTTAATCCGCTATCTTTGATGTAGCAGGTAGAACAATTCTACAGCCACCATTTTGAATCTTCTAGTCGCCATTTTGAGTCTTCAAGCCGCCATCTTTAATGTAGCAGTTAAAACAATTCTAAAGACGTTATTTTAAATCTTCTATCCGCCATTTTGAGACTTTCACCCGCCATTTTGAGTCTTTTAGCCGCCATCTTTAATATAGAACCCATACGAGCTGCTGGAACTATTCTACAGCCGCCATTTTGAGTCTTCTACTCGTTCGGCATTTAGCTGCCATCTTTAATATAGAATCCATACGAGCTGCTGAAACCATTCTACAGCCGCCATTTTGAATCTTGTACCCATTTTGAGTCTTTAAGCCGCAATCTTTGATGTAGCATGTAGAAGAATTATACAGCCGCCATTTTGAATCTTATACCCTCCATTTTGAGTCTTTTAGCCGCTATCTGTGATGTATCAGCTAGAACAATTCTACAGCCCCCATTTTGAATCTTCTACCCGCCATTTTAGTCTTCTACCCGCCCGATCAACAACCGAGTCGATCTAGCCATGTCCATCTGTCCGTCCGTCCGTGCGTCCGTTTGTCCGTATGAACACCTAGATCTCGGAGACTATAAGAGCTAGAGCCACCAAATTTGGTATGTAGACTCTTGTGGTATGTACAGTTATCGAGTTTGTTTCAAATTTTTGCCACACCCCCTTACGCCCCCATGATTTACAAAAAACTGTTTTTCTTAAAAAGTATGGCAGATAGAGACATCAAATTTTGGTTTATACTTGTTTAGTTAGCGCGCAGAAAATAATTGTTTCAACTTTTTGCCACGCCCCCTTCCGCCCCCGGAATTTACATAACTCTGATTTTCCTAAAAACTATGAAAGCTACCAACATTAAATTTGGTATGTAAGCTAGCTTAAGATAGACGCGCAGATATTGACTATTTAAAAATTTTGCCACGCCCATTTCCGCCCCCGCACATTAAACAAAACTGATTTTCTCGAAAACTAACAAAGCTAGTCACCAAATTTAGTATGTATATTGGCTTAGTATGCGCGCAAAAAAAAATTTTTACATGCAAAATATGCGTATCAACGTATTTTGCAACGCGATGCATAAGGGCAGAATTGGCCGTTGGCTAGTGGCGGCGCTAGAGTGCTCGTGTGTTTGTAGAGTGAGCGACATTACATTTTAGTCTTCTACCCTCCATTTTGAATCTTAGAGCAGCCATCTTTAATATAGAAGCCATACGAGCTGCTGGAACCATTCGACAGCGGCCATTTTGAGTCTTCTACTTGCCATTTTGAGGCTTTTAGCCCCATCTTTAATACAGAAGCCATACAAGCTGTTGGAACCATTCTACAGCCGCCATTTTGAGCCTTGTACCCTCCCATTTGAGCCATTTTGAGTCTTTAAGACGTTATCTTTGATGTAGCAGTTAGAACAATCCTAAAGACTCTAATCTCAAATCTTCTATCCGCCATTTTGAGTCTTCCACCCTCCATTTTGAGTCTTTAAGCCGCTATCTGTGATGTAGCAGGTAGAAGAACTTTACAGCCGCCATTTTGAATCTTATACCCTCCATTTTGAGTCTTTTAGCCGCTTTTTTAAAAGTAGCAATTAGAACAATTCTAAAGACGCTATATTTAATCTTCTATCCGCGAGTCTTCTACCCGCCATTTTAGTCTTCTACCCTCCATTTTGAATCTTTCAGCCGTCATCTTTAATATAGAACCCATACGAGCTGCCGGAACCATGGAACCGACAGCCGCCATTTTGAGTCTTCTACTCGCCATTTTGAGGCTTTTAGCCCCATCTTTAATACAGAAGCCATACAAGCTGTTGGAACCATTCTTCAGCCGCCATTTTGAGCCTGGTACCCTCCCATTTGAGCCATTTTGAGTCTTTAAGACGTTATCTTTGATGTAGCAGTTAGAACAATCCTAAAGACTCTAATCTCAAATCTTCTATCCGCCATTTTGAGTCTTCCACCCTCCATTTTGAGTCTTTAAGCCGCTATCTTTAATGTAGCAGGTAGAACAATTCTACAGCCGCTATTTTTAATCTTATACCCTCCATTTTGAGTCTTTTAGTCGCTATCTGTGATGTAGCAGCTAGAACAATTCTACAGCCCCCATTTTGAATCTTCTACCCGCCATTTTAGTCTTCTACCCGCCATTTTGAATCTTTCAGCCACCATTTTTAATATAGAAGCCATACGAGCTGCTGAAACCATTCTAACACCGCCATTTTGAGTCTTCTACCCTCCATTTTGAGTCTCTAAGCCGCTATCTTTGATGTAGCAGCTAGAACCATTCTACAGCCGCCATTTTGAGTCTTCTACAGCCGCCATTTTGAGTCTTCTATTTGCCATTTTGAGGCTTTTAGTCGCCATCTTTAATATAGAAGCCATACGAGCTGCTGAAACCATTCTAACACCGCCATTTTGAGTCTTCTACCCTCCATTTTGAGTCTCTAAGCCGCTATCTTTGATGTAGCAGCTAGAACCATTCTACAGCCGCCATTTTGAGTCTTCTACAGCCGCCATTTTGAGTATTCTATTCGCCATTTTGAGGCTTTTAGCCGCCATCTTCAATATAGAAGCCATACGAGCTGTTAAAACCATTCTACAGCCCCCATTTTGAGCCTTGTACCCTCCCATTTGAGTCTTTATGCCGCTATCTTTGATGCAGCAGGTAGAACAATTCTACAGCCACCATTTTGAATCTTCTAGTCGCCATTTTGAGTCTTTGAATCTTATATCCGCCATATTGAGTCTTCCACCCGCCATTTTGTGCCTTAAAGCAGCTATCTTTCATGTAACAGGTAGAACAATTCTACAGCCACCATTTTGAATCTTCCACCCGCCATTTTGAGTCTTCCACCCGCCATTTTGAGTCTTTTAGCCTCCATCTTTAATATAGAAACCGTACGAGCTGCTGGAACCATTCTACAGCCGCCATTTTGAGTCTTCTACTCGCCATTTTGAGGCTTTTAGCCGCCAACTTTAATATAGAAGCCATACGAGCTGCTGAAACCATTCTACAGCCGCCATTTTGAGTCTTGTACCCGCCATTTTGAGTCTTTAATCCGTTATCTTTGATGTAGCAGGTAGAACAATTCTACAGCCACCATTTTGAATCATCTAGTCGCCATTTTGAGTCTTCCACCCGCCATTTTGAGTCTTTTAGCCGCCATCTTTAATATAGAAACCATACGAGCTTCTAGAACCATTCTACAGCCGCCATTTTGAGTCTTCTACAGCCGCCATTTTGAGTCTTCTATTTGCCATTTTGAGGCTTGTAGCCGATATCTTCAATATAGAAGCCATACGAGCTGCTGAAACCATTCTACAGCCCCCATTTTTAGTCTTCCAACAGGCTTTTGAGTCTTTAAGGCGCTATTTTAAAAGTAGCAATTAGAACAATTCTAAAGTTGCTCTTTTTAATCTTCTATCCGCCATTTCGAGTCTTCTACCTGCCATTTTGAGTCTTTAAGCCGCTATCTTTGATGTAGGAGGTAGAACACCTTTACAGACGCCATTTTGAATCTTATACCCTCCACTTTGAGTCTTTTAGCCGATATTTGTGATGTAGCAGCTAGAACAATTCTATAGCCCCCATATTGAATCTTCTACCCGCCATTTTAGTCTTCCACCCGACATTTTGAGTCTTTTATATAGCGGACGTTGACGATACTATGCGCAGTACGTTCAAGTGGCCCCTACGACACCAGGACAAAGTCTGTTACGCGCGAGCCCAAGCAGATAACTGCCCACCTCCCACCCGACCGACCGAGGGGTGCAGCCGTATAACGCACGGCACGAATCGCGTGGACAAAATACACAATAGAAAAGACAGACAAACACATTATAGCTATCTATTAACTAAATGGGATAGGATAGATGTTTTAAGCATATTAATAGAAAACTCTGAGCCGATTACAGGGGATAGAAGATTGTAATCAGAGCAGAGGACCCTAAAAGGTTCATGCATAGCATAGTTAGAAGAACAACGACTAAGGGATAAAGGTATTAAAGTATGTCTACTCCGTCTACATGGTACCGACAGATTCACCTGAGCTAATAACTCAGGCGAGTCGATAAAAATGACACCAAGCATAATTCTACGGTTAGTTAGGGACGGAAGGTTAATCAAGAGAAGTCTACTAGAATACGAAGGCAAATTGACATTGCGATCCCAGCTTAAGCCACGAAGAGCAAATAGCAAGAACTGCTTTTGAACGGATTCTAGTCTAATCTGGTGCGACTCATATTGAGGTGACCACATGCAAGATCCATACTCTAAAATAGGACGGACCAGCGAAGTAAAAAGAACTTTAGTTGTATAGGGGTCATCAAATTCTTTTGACCATCTTTTAACGAAACCCAGGACACTCATGGCCTTTGCGACCGTGGTGGAAATATGGGTGTTAAAATTTAACTTATGGTCCATAAGTACGCCCAAATCATTCATATTATTTAGACGTTCTAAAGGGCTGTTGTTTAGAAAATAAGTGACCAGTTGAGGAGAAGTATTTTTAAGAACAATTGTTGCCTACAGTCTAAGAATTCATTTATATACATAACAATTTTTTTAATAAAATCAGTTCATATTTTGAATTCAACGAATGAAGATTGGGTTATTTTCCTTCTCCCGGAATCCCTATTCATTTTGGTCCTTCGATAAAAAGGAACTCTGTAGTTTTCCCCCACCAGTGGTAAAAGACTCAGAGAATGAATCAGCTCCTTAAAGTCTGAATTCTTATGATAAGATCAGATAAAGGTAGCAAAATAAAAAACTCTTGTTTTCCCCCACCAGTGGTAAGAGACAGAGTATAATATAAAAGCAAAATATTGCTTATTAAATAAAAAGTGCGTGCGACCGAGTATATAAAGGCAGTTTGGCTAGTCGAGCAACTGCAATAATTTCGGCGGCGGTAAAAAAAAAACGGACGATATAAAGTTGGTGTGTGGCTACTTCGAAGCCCAGATATATATAAAGTGAAAGAAAAAGTGAACTAGTGTATATATAAATTAAACACTTCCTTCACTCACGGGTTAAAAAAATGAATTTTTATTTATAAAGTCACTTTTATTACAATACAATATGTTAATATTATAACTGAAAGATGCTGACTTTGGTGAGCGAATTCGGCGGAGTTTAAGCGAAGTTACCGGTTGGTTTGTACTTAGGCTCAAGACTGATTTGAAATGGTTCAATTATGTTGGATGAAGGCTTGGGTAATCGACGTCGTCGCAGGCGGCGGCGTTGGCTGAGTCCAATAGTCCACTTTAAGTGCGTGGGACCATTCTTTGTTTACACAAGTGTTCAGGACCATTCTTTGTTTATTGCCGAAATTTGTGGCGTGATTCTGCGTATGCACCGAACCCGACACCATTCTTCTAGGGCCTGGGAAAATGGGGTGCAGGCTTATTGTTTGTGCGACCGAGTATATAAAGGCAGTTTGGCTAGTCGAGCAACTGCAATAATTTCGGCGGCGGTAAAAAAAAAACGGACGATATAAAGTTGGTGTGTGGCTACTTCGAAGCCCAGATATATATAAAGTGAAAGAAAAAAGTGAACTAGTGTATATATAAATTAAACACTTCCTTCACTCACGGGTTAAAAAAATGAATTTTTATTTATAAAGTCACTTTTATTACAATACAATATGTTAATATTATAACTGAAAGATGCTGACTTTGGTGAGCGAATTCGGCGGAGTTTAAGCGAAGTTACCGGTTGGTTTGTACTTAGGCTCAAGACTGATTTGCTATGGTTCAATTATGTTGGATGAAGGCTTGGGTAATCGACGTCGTCGCAGGCGGCGGCGTTGGCTGAGTCCAATAGTCCACTTTAAGTGCGTGGGACCATTCTTTGTTTACACAAGTGTTCAGGACCATTCTTTGTTTATTGCCGAAATTTGTGGCGTGATTCTGCGTATGCACCGAACCCGACACCATTCTTCTAGGGCCTGGGAAAATGGGGTGCAGGCTTATTGTTTATCCTAGCGATCGGACTGTTACTTGAGATTGGCGATCATGCGACAAATGGGCATGTGACGATTGAGTGGGGTTGACCAATGGGTATTGCATGTGATGATGAAATGGTCGGCCAATGGGCATGCGGTTAATGGGCATGTGTTGACGGACTTGGGTCTATGGCTTCTATGTTATGGTATGAGTTGTGATAGAAGTGCTTAACTCCTCCCCTTTAAGTGCGGACGTCCTCGTCGCAACAACATATTGGACAGGCCCGATTGAGACTTCCAGTGGTGGACCATGGTTGCCTGTTCCGTGGAGTATTGCAGTATTTTTTAATGATGCAATATGTTATCATCGCAGCTGCTAGAAGAGTTAGAATAATCCAGTTTGACGAAGACATAAAAGACATTTTGGGTCTTTTAGCCGCCATCTTTAATATAGAAGCCATACGAGCTGCTGAAACCATTCTAACACCGCCATTTTGAGTCTTCTACCCTCCATTTTGAGTCTCTAAGCCGCTATCTTTGATGTAGCATCTAGAACCATTCTACAGCCGCCATTTTGAGTCTTCTACAGCCGCCATTTTGAGTCTTCTATTTGCCATTTTGAGGCTTTTAGTCGCCATCTTTAATATAGAAGCCATACGAGCTGCTGAAACCATTCTAACACCGCCATTTTGAGTCTTCTACCCTCCATTTTGAGTCTCTAAGCCGCTATCTTTGATGTAGCAGCTAGAACCATTCTACAGCCGCCATTTTGAGTCTTCTACAGCCGCCATTTTGAGTATTCTATTCGCCATTTTGAGGCTTTTAGCCGCCATCTTCAATATAGAAGCCATACGAGCTGTTAAAACCATTCTACAGCCCCCATTTTGAGCCTTGTACCCTCCCATTTGAGTCTTTATGCCGCTATCTTTGATGTAGCAGGTAGAACAATTCTACAGCCACCATTTTGAATCTTCTAGTCGCCATTTTGAGTCTTTGAATCTTATATCCGCCATATTGAGTCTTCCACCCGCCATTTTGTGCCTTAAAGCAGCTATCTTTCATGTAGCAGTTAGAACAATTCTAAAGCCGCCATTTTTAATCTTCTATCCGCCATTTTGTGACTTCCACCCGCCATTTTGAGTCTTTTAGCCGCCATCTTTAATATAGAAGCCATACGAGCTGCTGAAACCATTCTACAGCCGCTATTTTGAGTCTTGTAGCCGCCATTTTGAGTCTTTAATCCGTTATTTTTGATGTAACAGGTAGAACAATTCTACAGCCACCATTTTGAATCTTCCACCCGCCATTTTGAGTCTTCCACCCGCCATTTTGAGTCTTTTAGCCTCCATCTTTAATATAGAAACCATACGAGCTGCTGGTACCATTCGACAGCCGCCATTTTGAGTCTTCTACTCGCCATTTTGATGCTTTTAGCCGCCATTTTGAGCCTGGTACCCTCCATTTTGAGTCTTTAAGCCGCTATCTTTGATGTAGCAGTTAGAACAAAAGTGAACTAGTGTATATATAAATTAAACACTTCCTTCACTCACGGGTTAAAAAAATGAATTTTTATTTATAAAGTCACTTTTATTACAATACAATATGTTAATATTATAACTGAAAGATGCTGACTTTGGTGAGCGAATTCGGCGGAGTTTAAGCGAAGTTACCGGTTGGTTTGTACTTAGGCTCAAGACTGATTTGCTATGGTTCAATTATGTTGGATGAAGGCTTGGGTAATCGACGTCGTCGCAGGCGGCGGCGTTGGCTGAGTCCAATAGTCCACTTTAAGTGCGTGGGACCATTCTTTGTTTACACAAGTGTTCAGGACCATTCTTTGTTTATTGCCGAAATTTGTGGCGTGATTCTGCGTATGCACCGAACCCGACACCATTCTTCTAGGGCCTGGGAAAATGGGGTGCAGGCTTATTGTTTATCCTAGCGATCGGACTGTTACTTGAGATTGGCGATCATGCGACAAATGGGCATGTGACGATTGAGTGGGGTTGACCAATGGGTATTGCATGTGATGATGAAATGGTCGGCCAATGGGCATGCGGTTAATGGGCATGTGTTGACGGACTTGGGTCTATGGCTTCTATGTTATGGTATGAGTTGTGATAGAAGTGCTTAACTCCTCCCCTTTAAGTGCGGACGTCCTCGGTCGCAACAACATATTGGACAGGCCCGATTGAGACTTCCAGTGGTGGACCATGGTTGCCTGTTCCGTGGAGTATTGCAGTATTTTTTAATGATGCAATATGTTATCATCGCAGCTGCTAGAAGAGTTAGAATAATCCAGTTTGACGAAGACATAAAAGACATTTTGGGTCTTTTAGCCGCCATCTTTAATATAGAAGCCATACGAGCTGCTGAAACCATTCTAACACCGCCATTTTGAGTCTTCTACCCTCCATTTTGAGTCTCTAAGCCGCTATCTTTGATGTAGCATCTAGAACCATTCTACAGCCGCCATTTTGAGTCTTCTACAGCCGCCATTTTGAGTCTTCTATTTGCCATTTTGAGGCTTTTAGTCGCCATCTTTAATATAGAAGCCATACGAGCTGCTGAAACCATTCTAACACCGCCATTTTGAGTCTTCTACCCTCCATTTTGAGTCTCTAAGCCGCTATCTTTGATGTAGCAGCTAGAACCATTCTACAGCCGCCATTTTGAGTCTTCTACAGCCGCCATTTTGAGTATTCTATTCGCCATTTTGAGGCTTTTAGCCGCCATCTTCAATATAGAAGCCATACGAGCTGTTAAAACCATTCTACAGCCCCCATTTTGAGCCTTGTACCCCCCATTTGAGTCTTTATGCCGCTATCTTTGATGTAGCAGGTAGAACAATTCTACAGCCACCATTTTGAATCTTCTAGTCGCCATTTTGAGTCTTTGAATCTTATATCCGCCATATTGAGTCTTCCACCCGCCATTTTGTGCCTTAAAGCAGCTATCTTTCATGTAGCAGTTAGAACAATTCTAAAGCCGCCATTTTTAATCTTCTATCCGCCATTTTGTGACTTCCACCCGCCATTTTGAGTCTTTTAGCCGCCATCTTTAATATAGAAGCCATACGAGCTGCTGAAACCATTCTACAGCCGCTATTTTGAGTCTTGTAGCCGCCATTTTGAGTCTTTAATCCGTTATTTTTGATGTAACAGGTAGAACAATTCTACAGCCACCATTTTGAATCTTCCACCCGCCATTTTGAGTCTTCCACCCGTCATTTTGAGTCTTTTAGCCTCCATCTTTAATATAGAAACCATACGAGCTGCTGGTACCATTCGACAGCCGCCATTTTGAGTCTTCTACTCGCCATTTTGATGCTTTTAGCCGCCATTTTGAGCCTGGTACCCTCCATTTTGAGTCTTTAAGCCGCTATCTTTGATGTAGCAGTTAGAACAATCCTAAAGACTCTAATCTCAAATCTTCTATCCGCCATTTTGAGTCTTCCACCCGCCATTTTGAGTCTTTAAGCCGCTATCTTTGATGTAGAAGGTAGAACAACTTTACAGCCGGCATTTTGAATCTTATACCCTCCATTTTGAGTCTTTTAGCCGCTATCTGTGATGTAGCACCCTGAACACTTCTTCAGCCCCCATTTTGAATCTTCTACCCGCCATTTTAGTCTTCCACCCGCCATTTTGGGTCATATAGAAGCCATACGAGCTGCTGAAACCATTCTAACACCGCCATTTTGAGTCTTCTACCCTCCATTTTGAGTCTCTAAGCCGCTATCTTTGATGTAGCAGCTAGAACCATTCTACAGCCGCCATTTTGAGTCTTCTACAGCCGCCATTTTGAGTATTCTATTCGCCATTTTGAGGCTTTTAGCCGCCATCTTCAATATAGAAGCCATACGAGCTGTTAAAACCATTCTACAGCCCCCATTTTGAGCCTTGTACCCTCCCATTTGAGTCTTTATGCCACTATCTTTGATGTAGCAGGTAGAACAATTCTACAGCCACCATTTTAAATCTTCTAGTCGCCATTTTGAGTCTTTAAGACGTTATCTTTGATGTAGCAGTTAGAACAATCCTAGAGACTCTAATCTCAAATCTTCTATCCGCCATTTTGAGTCTTCCACCCTCCATTTTGAGTCTTTAAGCCGCTATCTTTAATGTAGCACGTAGAACAATTCTACAGCCGCCATTTTGAATCTTATACCCTCCATTTTGAGTCTTTTAGCCGCTATCTGTGATGTAGCAGCTAGAACAATTCTGCAGCCCCCATTTTGAATCTTCTACCCGCCATTTTAGTCTTCTACCCTCCATTTTGAATCTTTCAGCAGCCATCTTTAATATAGAAGCCATACGAGCTGCTGGAACCATTCGACAGCCGCCATTTTGAGTCTTCTACTCGCCATTTTGATGCTTTTATCCGCCATTTTGAGCCTTGTACCCTCCATTTTGAGTCTTTAAGCCGCTATCTTTGATGTAGCAGTTAGAACAATACTAAAGACTCTATTTTAAATCTTCTATCCGCCATTTGGAGTCTTCCACCCTCCATTTTGAGTCTTTAAGCCGCTATCTTTAATGTAGCACGTAGAACAATTCTGCAGCCACCACTTTGAATCTTCTGGTCGCCATTTTGAGTCTTTAAGACGTTATCTTTGTTGTAGCAGTTAGAACAATCCTAAAGACTCTATTTTAAATCTTCTATCCGCCATTTTGAGTCTTCCACCCTCCATTTTGAGTCTTTAAGCCGCTATCTTTAATGTAGCAGGTAGAACAATTCTACAGCCGCTATTTTTAATCTTATACCCTCCATTTTGAGTCTTTTAGCCGCTATCTTTGATGAAGCAGTTAGAACAATCCTAAAGACTCTAATCTCAAATCTTCTATCCGCCATTTTGAGTCTTCTACCCGCCATTTTGAATCTTTCAGCCACCATTTTTAATATAGAAGCCATACGAGCTGCTGAAGCCATTCTACAGCCCGCATTTTTAACTCCTACCCGCCATTTTAGTCTTCTACCCTCCATTTTGAATCTTTCAGCCGTCATCTTTAATATAGAAGCCATACGAGCTGCCGGAACCATGGAACCGACAGCCGCCATTTTGAGTCTTCTACTCGCCATTTTGAGGCTTTTAGCCCCATCTTTAATACAGAAGCCATACAAGCTGTTGGAACCATTCTACAGCCGCCATTTTGAGTGTTGTACCCGCCATTTTGAGTCTTTAAGCCGCTATCTTTGATGTAGCAGTTAGAACAATCCTAAAGACTCTAATCTCAAATCTTCTATCCGCCATTTTGAGTCTTCCACCCGCCATTTTGAGTCTTTAAGCCGCTATCTTTGATGTAGAAGGTAGAACAACTTTACAGCCGGCATTTTGAATCTTATACCCTCCATTTTGAGTCTTTTAGCCGCTATCTGTGATGTAGCACCCTGAACACTTCTTCAGCCCCATTTTGAATCTTCTACCCGCCATTTTAGTCTTCCACCGCCAGCCGCCATTTTGAGTCTTCTATTTGCCATTTTGAGGCTTTTAGTCGCCATCTTTAATATAGAAGCCATACGAGCTGCTGAAACCATTCTAACACCGCCATTTTGAGTCTTCTACCCTCCATTTTGAGTCTCTAAGCCGCTATCTTTGATGTAGCAGCTAGAACCATTCTACAGCCGCCATTTTGAGTCTTCTACAGCCGCCATTTTGAGTATTCTATTCGCCATTTTGAGGCTTTTAGCCGCCATCTTGAATATTGAAGCCATACGAGCTGTTAAAACCATTCTACAGCCCCCATTTTGAGCCTTGTACCCTCCCATTTGAGTCTTTATGCCGCTATCTTTGATGTAGCAGGTAGAACAATTCTACAGCCACCATTTTGAATCTTCTAGTCGCCATTTTGAGTCTTTGAATCTTATATCCGCCATATTGAGTCTTCCACCCGCCATTTTGTGCCTTATAGCAGCTATCTTTCATGTAGCAGTTAGAACAATTCTAAAGCCGCCATTTTTAATCTTCTATCCGCCATTTTGTGACTTCCACCCGCCATTTTGAGTCTTTAAGCCGCTATCTTTGATGTAGAAGGTAGAACAACTTTACAGCCGGCATTTTGAATCTTATACCCTCCATTTTGAGTCTTTTAGCCGCTATCTGTGATGTAGCACCCTGAACACTTCTTCAGCCCCCATTTTGAATCTTCTACCCGCCATTTTAGTCTTCCACCGCCAGCCGCCATTTTGAGTCTTCTATTTGCCATTTTGAGGCTTTTAGCCGCCGTCTTTAATATAGAAGCCATACGAGCTGATGAAACCATTCTATAGCCGCTATTTTGAGTCTTGTAGCCGCCATTTTGAGTCTTTAATCCGTTATTTTGATGTAACAGGTAGAACAATTCTACAGCCGCCATTTTGAGTCTTCTACTCGCCATTTTGAGGCTTTTAGCCGCCAACTTTAATATAGAAGCCATACGAGCTGCTGAAACCATTCTACAGCCGCCATTTTGAGTCTTGTACCCGCCATTTTGAGTCTTTAATCCGTTATCTTTGATGTAGCAGGTAGAACAATTCTACAGCCACCATTTTGAATCATCTAGTCGCCATTTTGAGTCTTCTACCCGCCATTTTGAGTCTTTTAGCCGCCATCTTTAATATAGAAACCATACGAGCTTCTAGAACCATTCTACAGCCGCCATTTTGAGTCTTCTACAGCCGCCATTTTGAGTCTTCTATTCGCCATTTTGAGGCTTATAGCCGATATCTTCAATATAGAAGCCATACGAGCTGCTGAAACCATTCTACAGCCCCCATTTTGAGTCTTCCAACAGGCTTTTGAGTCTTTAAGGCGCTATTTTAAAAGTAGCAATTAGAACAATTCTAAAGTTGCTATTTTTAATCTTCTATCCGCCATTTCGAGTCTTCTACCTGCCATTTTGAGTCTTTAAGCCGCTATCTTTGTAGGAGGTAGAACACCTTTACAGCCGCCATTTTGAATCTTATACCCTCCATTTTGAGTCTTTTAGCCGATATTTGTGATGTAGCAGCTAGAACAATTTTATAGCCCCATATTGAACCTTCTACCCGCCATTTTAGTCTTCCACCCGACATTTTGAGTCTTTTATATAGCGGACGTTGACGATACTATGCGCAGTACGTTCAAGTGGCCCCTACGACACCAGGACAAAGCCTGTTACGCGCGAGCCCAAGCAGATAACTGCCCACCTCCCACCCGACCGACCGAGGGGTGCAGCCGTATAACGCACGGCACGAATCGCGTGGACAAAATACACAATAGAAAAGACAGACAAACACATTATACTATAGCTATCTATTAACTAAATGGGATAGGGTAGATGTTTTAAGCATATTAATAGAAAACTCTGAGCCGATTACAGGGGATAGAAGATTGTAATCAGAGCAGAGGACCCTAAAAGGTTCATGCATAGCATAGTTAGAAGAACAACGACTAAGGGATAAAGGTATTAAAGTATGTCTACTCCATCTACATGGTACCGACAGATTCACCTGAGCTAATAACTCAGGCGAGTCGATAAAAATGACACCAAGCATAATTCTACGGTTAGTTAGGGACGGAAGGTTAATCAAGAGAAGTCTACTAGAATACGAAGGCAAATTGACATTGCGATCCCAGCTTAAGCCACGAAGAGCAAATAGCAAGAACTGCTTTTGAACGGATTCTAGTCTAATCTGGTGCGACTCATATTGAGGTGACCACATGCAAGATCCATACTCTAAAATAGGACGGACCAGCGAAGTAAAAAGAACTTTAGTTGTATAGGGGTCATCAAATTCTTTTGACCATCTTTTAACGAACCCAGGACACTCATGGCCTTTGCGACCGTGGTGGAAATATGGGTGTTAAAATTTAACTTATGGTCCATAAGTACGCCCAAATCATTCATATTATTTAGACGTTCTAAAGGGCTGTTGTTTAGAAAATAAGTGACCAGTTGAGGAGAAGTATTTTTAAGAACAATTGTTGCCTACAGTCTAAGAATTCATTTATATACATAACAATTTTTTTAATAAAATCAGTTCATATTTTGAATTCAACGAATGAAGATTGGGTTATTTTCCTTCTCCCGGAATCCCTATTCATTTTGGTCCTTCGATAAAAAGGAACTCTGTAGTTTTCCCCCACCAGTGGTAAAAGACTCAGAGAATGAATCAGCTCCTTAAAGTCTGAATTCTTATGATAAGATCAGATAAAGGTAGCAAAATAAAAAACTCTTGTTTTCCCCCACCAGTGGTAATAGACAGAGTATAATATAAAAGCAAAATATTGCTTATTAAATAAAAAGTACGTGCGACCGAGTATATAAAGGCAGTTTGGCTAGTCGAGCAACTGCAATAATTTCGGCGGCGGTAAAAAAAAACGGACGATATAAAGTTGGTGTGTGGCTACTTCGAAGCCCAGATATATATAAAGTGAAAGAAAAAAGTGAACTAGTGTATATATAAATTAAACACTTCCTTCACTCACGGGTTAAAAAATGAATTTTTATTTATAAAGTCACTTTTATTACAATACAATATGTTAATATTATAACTGAAAGATGCTGACTTTGATGAGCGAATTTGGCGGAGTTTAAGCGAAGTTACCGGTTGGTTTGTACTTAGGCTCAAGACTGATTTGCTATGGTTCAATTATGTTGGATGAAGGCTTGGGTAATCGACGTCGTCGCAGGCGGCGGCGTTGGCTGAGTCCAATAGTCCACTTTAAGTGCGTGGGACCATTCTTTGTTTACACAAGTGTTCAGGACCATTCTTTGTTTATTGCCGAAATTTGTGGCGTGATTCTGCGTATGCACCGAACCCGACACCATTCTTCTAGGGCCTGGGAAAATGGGGTGCAGGCTTATTGTTTATCCTAGCGATCGGACTGTTACTTGAGATTGGCGATCATGCGACAAATGGGCATGTGACGATTGAGTGGGGTTGACCAATGGGTATTGCATGTGATGATGAAATAGGGTCGGCCAATGGGCATGCGGTTAATGGGCATGTGTTAACGGACTTGGGTCTATGGCTTCTATGTTATGGTATGAGTTGTGATAGAAGTGCTTAACTCCTCCCCTTTTAAGTGCGGACGTCCTCGGTCGCAACAACATATTGGACAGGCCCGATTGAGACTTCCATTGGTGGACCATGGTTGCCTGTTCCGTGGCTGCAGTATTTTTTAATGATGCAATATGTTATCATCGCAGCTGCTAGAAGAGTTAGAATAATCCAGTTAGACGAAGACATAATCAAGTTGTTTCTTTGGATACGCTCCAGATTATTAGTATTATTGATGTGTAACTCCTTGATCATTTCCAGCGATAGCTTTTCACCTCTCTGCTGCTTATTTGATAGTAATTGTAACAGCGGTGGTTGAACCTCGGCTTCAAAGCGTGTCTTCACAATATACCAGGAGTCTTCTATAATGTCTGTCGCGTTTTCCGCTTGGATTATGAAGGTGCCTTCTAGGGTGATGTTTTCTCCATTGATGCTGATTTCTCCTTGGAATTGGTTCAGCAGCAAGGTACCGGGCATTATTTCCGAATGAGATTTTACGTGCTGATTGTTGATGACCTTACATTGGGGATTCCTTCTTTGCAAGTAGGCTCCTATACATTTGCTGTTTTCTAAATTAGTCAGATCTTCCAGTTTACAAATTGTCTTACCATTATGAATTTTACAATTACTCTTATTGGTTAACCCGAAATATTTCTTGTTACATTTCATGATGTTTTCATAGTCTATTTCTTCTATAAATTTTTGATATTTAATTGGTATGGCTAGGATTTGTTTACAAATTTCATTAATTACTCTGGGAAGGCTAACAATATAAAGGAGTGATTTACCATCTGAGGCTACACTGACCTCAGCAAACTCTATTAATTCTTCAATGTTTATAAATGTTAAACTTTCTTCTTTAATTGTTTCGATGAAATCTATTTCGGTAGAGGATAATATTAGTGAATTTATTGTATTGGCCTTGGCCCAATCGATTGCATAGATAATATTGGTTATTTCTTCTCTTAGGAGACTCAATTTAAATTTGGTTATTTCAATTTCTTTTGACTTATTGTTAGATTCGGGTTTACCTTTAATTAATAAGGTATTAGTTATTTTAATTAAATCGTTTATCTTATTTTCTATTAGATTATTAATTACGACCTGCCGATTATTGTTTACCAATTGTTCATTGATCTTATTTACCACAATCATATGATCTTCATGATCAGGTGTGCCCGCTAACCATTTCCACGCCGTGCCAAGTATATCAAGCGATGTTTTGTTTCTAAACTGCATCGGCTGAAGCCTCCTCAGTTCATTCTGTATCCGCGTTATCTCATAGGCCAAAAAAGGCTGATACGGACTTAGGTTTGTCGAATTTTTGACGACTTCTTTTAAAACGGATATGGACATTTGATATTTTTCTAGTTCGATGACATGGACGATTTTAAAGGTTCCATTCTGGCGCGCGGCTAACCCGGTTTCCAACATGACCACTCTTGACTTACTGTAGTCTAATATGGTTGTGTGACCCCAGCAAAGTGGTAACATAAGCAATATGTCGGAAGAGGATGTTTATCAATATTTCAAGTGGTTTTTATGAACTATCCTGCCTGACCTGGTTTTAATTTTGGTATTAAGATCTTCGGCTACTATTTCTTTTTGTATCTAGACGTTAGTTTCGAACCTAATCGTTTATTAATCCTAACGTAGATGGTTTCACCTGGATCGTAAATTTTTATGGGTTTTTTTGTTTTGTTATGGTACCCTAGGTCTTTGTTTTGTTTCTTTAAGATGTTTTCCGAAATCTTTTCCCTTTCGAGGGCTAATTTTTCTGGTGTATGGATTAAATTTGTTGCGAAAAATGATTCTATTGGCTTTTTATTGGTTGTACTGTGGATTGTTTTATTGTATTCATCTACAGCCTTGAATATTAAATCCTCAAATTCCATTTCGGGGTGCTCTAACTTCAAGCATATCATTATTTCCGTATATGTGGAATGAAATCTTTCTATTTGGCCGTTGCTGGATGAAGTATAAGGTGGGGTAGTATGGACTTGTATCCCTAACTGATTATTTAAAAGAAATTTTATTGATGCAGAGTTTAAAGCTTTTTCGTTATCCATTACCACGGTTTTCGTCATACCGAAGGCTATCAATAACTCACGTAAGGGCACTTTAAGATGTTCTGCTGCTTTTGAGTTTACGAGTTTAACTTGCGCATACTTAGAAAATTTGTCTATGGCTGTTAAAATTATCTTATTTTGGGTGGAATATAAATCTATATGGATTATTTCGCCTGGATATGTCGGAATAGGGGTTGGTTGTATTTCTTGATTCGGAGGGTGTCTTTTTTGGATTTGTGTGAATCTTGCCTTGTAATTCCTAAAATGCTCCGGAAAAATTTGTTGAATTTTACCCATGATACTTTCAGAAGTGAAAATACCATTTACTATTCTCGGATCCATCTTTTCTTTTAGAATAGTTACAAGATCGTTTTCAGAATAATTACATCTCACTATTGTATGTCTGTGGTATGTGGGGAATGGTATTTCGAAAGTGGTGGATTCGTTATCACCAGTGAGGATAAACAATTGGTTTTTAAAGACATTGATGGGTACTTCCATTGCTGGAATGAGTTCATGCCCTGAGCTTTCATCACTGTGGACTGTAGCTGACGTACTACTAGCATTTATGTTAGTAGGGTTCCTAGAGATCGCGTCTGCTACGACATTTGAGCTACCCGGTTTATATTTCAACTCGTAGTTGTATTCCTCCAGGTAACTTTTCCATTTCTTCAGCTTTATGTTGTTATTTTTTGGGCTGAGAGCATAAGTGAGAGTCTGGTGGTCGGTGTAAATGATCACCTTGGATTTGCCGTATACATACATTCTTAGCTTATCCAATGCCCATACTATTGCTAGCATTTCTCTTTCATTTGTGGCATAGTTTTCTTCAGCTTTGGATAACGCACGGGAAAGAAATGTAATGGGTCTCCCATTCTGTTCTAGAGAAGCTCCTAGTGCGATGTTTGAGGCATCGGTGGTTAGATGGAACTCTTGTTTAAAGTCAGGGTATGCTAGCATAACGTCTTGTGACACTAATGCATTTTTCACATTCTCAAAGGCATCGGTTTCGGCTTCACCGAATCGTATTTCGATCTTACTTGAGACATTTTTCTTGGCTCTGCCATGTTCTCCTCTCAATAACGCAGTCAAGGGTCTAGCTAATTTAGCAAAATCTTTGATAAATCTTCTGTAATAACTAGCTAATCCCAGGAAGGACCTTAGTTCTATTAGGTTCTTTGGTATAGGGAACTTTTTAATGGCTTGGATTTTCTCTGGATTGGTTTTAACTCCTTCCCTAGAAATTACTACGCCTAGGAAGTCAACGCTATGTCTTAGGAATTTGCATTTATCTACTTGGACTTTCATATTTGCCTTGGACAAGGTAGAAAATACCAAAGCTAGATGTCGGAAATGCTCTTCCTCTGATTTACTGAATATTATTATGTCGTCGATGTAGACGTAACAGATCTTTCCAATGAGATCTCTCAAAATATCATCGAGAGCTCTTTGGAATATTGATGGGGAATTCTTTAGACCGAAGGGGAGTCTCGTGAACTCGTATTTCCCTCCATTCCCGGCGAATGCCGTTTTTTCAATATCAGATTCCTTAAGGGAAATCTGATGAAATCCGCTCTTTAGATCAAGAACAGAGAAATACTTATTGTTGCCCAACTGCGCAACCATTTCCCCGATTTCGGGGATAGGATACCTATCCGAAACTGTAACTGCATTGAGCTTTCTATAATCTATGACCATCCTATATTGCTTATTCCCAAGGCTGTCACTCTTTTTAGGGACTATCCACACAGGGGAATTATAGGGCGACCGTGAGGGTCGTATTATACCATCTCGTAATAATTCTTGTAGCTGGTCTTCTACTACTTCTCTTAGAGAGGCTGGATATGGGTAATGCTTGGTGTAGACTGGAGTGTCTGTTGTCGTTCGGATTTCTCCTTGGACATTAGTAGCATAAGTCAATTTTTTATTTGGGTCCGCGAATAGCGATTTGTACTCCTCTTGGAGCGCCTTTAATCCTAATTTCTGCTGATTAGTGAGCTCATCTGATTTGAGGGTATGGACCTGATGGGCTCGCATCTGCTTCACTTTAACAACATGAGAGTTGTTGACGTATAGTAGATCTTTCCCTACATCAATGATAGCGTTTAACTCTCTTAGTGAGTCATTACCTAGAATTCCGTGGAACGGATTCAGATTAGGTAATAGGAAGAATGTTATTGGTTTATTGGGTTTGTTAAATAAACCCAAATGGATATGGCTGTAAAAACTATATATTCGCGTAAAACTTGTGTTCATTCGTTTTGATATTTTTTGCTATTTCTGGTTGGACATAGTTCTTGTTTGAGCCGGTATCTATTAAGAAGTTGTATGAGGTTCCGACTTTGTCCCGGACAACAAAGTAAGGCAAAGAGGAACACTTTAACCTAAAAAATTAACGGTGTCCTCGATTTGTGGTTGTTGAGGCTCCTGCGATTGTGGTCTGGTTTCCTCTTTGTTCTGTGGGACTAACTCTGAGTTGTCTCCTTGTGAGGTAAAATATTGCTCCTGCTGTTGATATTGCTGAACCTTAGAATATGGGACTGATTCAAAAGGGTTTTCTTGGCCCTGATAAGCAGCCTGATAATCGGACATATCGGAGTAATGCTCTTCTTGAGGCGGTATGGTGATATATTGTTCACCTGACGGACCGGTTTCTATATGGAATTGCCTCTGCACTTTATTGGGAAAATTTGCGGTGGACTGGTTGACTCTCTTGAGAGCAAATTGTTGTGGTAAATTAACATTCGGTTTATTCATGTAGTTAACTTTTTTGGTTTAAATAGAGCCGTCGACATCCATTGGAGTTGGTGCCGGCTGAGGTTTCGGGGCAAATGGTCTCGGTGGTGCGTTGAAAAATACGGGGTTATTAGATTGAGGGAATCTATTTTGTGGAATGAACACGTTTTGCATGGGTTTCTGATTATAAAAGTTGTTGTTGTAAGGTTTGGGTGGAATTGCTGGTATGAACGATCGTTGAGGTTCCACGTTAATTTTAGCATACTGTTGGGGTTTTGGTCCTACAGGTGGACGAATGTCACGATGGCCGATAATGTTTCTAGCCCTCTTATTATCCAACATATTGCACAATTGCAATGCATGCCTCAGATCTTTGGGTTCAGCTAAGCTCATTCTGTCTGAGAGATCTCCGTTCGGCCTCTTATGAAGGTATCTAGAGCCCTATCTCTGACCTGTTTAGCCATGGCTTCCATAGTCTCGGGAGAATAACCCATCGTTTCGATTTGGTTTAGTATGAGCGACATCTGTTGGTGAACTGCGAAGTAGTAGTCATGAATGGAGGTGCCCTTCTGGGTCATGGTAAACAGCTGATATTCTAAAGTGCTTAAATCTCGTCTGTCCGTGTACTCAGTTAACAAACACTGCGAGATTGCGCCCCAATGTTATGCGGTGCGATAGACTTTCAACAATGTATTGGCATGGCCTGTAATTTTTCCTCGAATGGTCATAAGAATTGCATAGTATTTGGGTGTTCCCTGAATGGGCGCATACAATTCCATCAATTTTGTGGCGGTAGTAAACCATGTTGAGAAATCCTCACGGCTACCTGAGAATTTGTCAAGATTCTTTACGATGTCTGGCACTTTATCTAGTTCATGCCAATCATCCTGAACGCCAGCTGCCTGGTCCCTAAAGGGTATACGTCCTGACTGAGAATGATTTAATTGTTTCATTATTTCCTGTAACTGAGACGACAAAATTGTCTGGATAGCTACATCTAGTCCCTGAATTGACAGTGCTTCGATTCTATTTGCGGTTGATGCACTTGAGGTGGATGCTGTCTGGGAATCAGAACCTGCTGCATGAATACCACCCTGCTGAAGGACTGCGGCTTTAACCCAGTTGTCTTTAGTCATTTTGGAAATGGATTGTTTTTTAATTAGGGTTAATTCAAGGTGTTACGGTATCGCGAATACGAAAAATATAATCCGCGAAAATTAAATGTTTTGTTTATATTGATAAAAATTAATTCAAGGTGTTACGGTATCGCGAATACGAAAAATATAATCCGCGAAAATTAAATTTTTTGCTTGTATTGATAAAAATATAGCGGTATGTCCTCTAATCTTGTATTGATAAAAATATAGCGGTATGTCCGCTAATCTTGGATGGAAATGGCTTGTGGTATTATACAAAATTTTCAATATTATGTGGTTATCTTGCTTATATTGCTTATTAAATAAAAAGTGCGTGCGACCGAGTATATAAAGGCAGTTTGGCTAGTCGAGCAACTGCAATAATTTCGGCGGCGGTAAAAAAAAACGGACGATATAAAGTTGGTGTGTGGCTACTTCGAAGCCCAGATATATATAAAGTGAAAGAAAAAAGCAATATAAAAATATAAAGTTGGTGTGTGGCGTATTTGAAGCCCTAATATCAAAAAAAAAAAAAAGTGAACTAGTGTATATATAAATTAAACACTTCCTTCACTCACGGGTTAAAAAAATGAATTTTTATTTATAAAGTCACTTTTATTACAATACAATATGTTAATATTATAACTGAAAGATGCTGACTTTGATGAGCGAATTTGGCGGAGTTTAAGCGAAGTTACCGGTTGGTTTGTACTTAGGCTCAAGACTGATTTGCTATGGTTCAATTATGTTGGATGAAGGCTTGGGTAATCGACGTCGTCGCAGGCGGCGGCGTTGGCTGAATCCAATAGTCCACTTTAAGTGCGTGGGACCATTCTTTGTTTACACAAGTGTTCAGGACCATTCTTTGTTTATTGCCGAAATTTGTGGCGTGATTCTGCGTATGCACCGAACCCGACACCATTCTTCTAGGGCCTGGGAAAATGGGGTGCAGGCTTATTGTTTATCCTAGCGATCGGACTGTTACTTGAGATTGGCGATCATGCGACAAATGGGCATGTGACGATTGAGTGGGGTTGACCAATGGGTATTGCATGTGATGATGAAATAGGGTCGGCCAATGGGCATGCGGTTAATGGGCATGTGTTAACGGACTTGGGTCTATGGCTTCTATGTTATGGTATGAGTTGTGATAGAAGTGCTTAACTCCTCCCCTTTTAAGTGCGGACGTCCTCGGTCGCAACAACATATTGGACAGGCCCGATTGAGACTTCCATTGGTGGACCATGGTTGCCTGTTCCGTGGCTGCAGTATTTTTTAATGATGCAATATGTTATCATCGCAGCTGCTAGAAGAGTTAGAATAATCCAGTTTGACGAAGACATAATCAAGTTGTTTCTTTGGATACGCTCCAGATTATTAGTATTATTGATGTGTAACTCCTTGATCATTTCCAGCGATAGCTTTTCACCTCTCTGCTGCTTATTTGATAGTAATTGTAACAGCGGTGGTTGAACCTCGGCTTCAAAGCGTGTCTTCACAATATACCAGGAGTCTTCTATAATGTCTGTCGCGTTTTCCGCTTGGATTATGAAGGTGCCTTCTAGGGTGATGTTTTCTCCATTGATGCTGATTTCTCCTTGGAATTGGTTCAGCAGCAAGGTACCGGGCATTATTTCCGAATGAGATTTTACGTGCTGATTGTTGATGACCTTACATTGGGGATTCCTTCTTTGCAAGTAGGCTCCTATACATTTGCTGTTTTCTAAATTAGTCAGATCTTCCAGTTTACAAATTGTCTTACCATTATGAATTTTACAATTACTCTTATTGGTTAACCCGAAATATTTCTTGTTACATTTCATGATGTTTTCATAGTCTATTTCTTCTATAAATTTTTGATATTTAATTGGTATGGCTAAGATTTGTTTACAAATTTCATTAATTACTCTGGGAAGGCTAACAATATAAAGGAGTGATTTACCATCTGAGGCTACACTGACCTCAGCAAACTCTATTAATTCTTCAATGTTTATAAATGTTAAACTTTCTTCTTTAATTGTTTCGATGAAATCTATTTCGGTAGAGGATAATATTAGTGAATTTATTGTATTGGCCTTGGCCCAATCGATTGCATAGATAATATTGGTTATTTCTTCTCTTGGGAGACTCAATTTAAATTTGGTTATTTCAATTTCTTTTGACTTATTGTTAGATTCGGGTTTACCTTTAATTAATATGGTATTAGTTATTTTAATTAAATCGTTTATCTTATTTTCTATTAAATTATTAATTACGACCTGCCGATTATTGTTTACCAATTGTTCATTGATCTTATTTACCACAATCATATGATCTTCATGATCAGGTGTGCCCGCTAACCATTTCCACGCCGTGCCAAGTATATCAAGCGATCTTTTGTTTCTAAACTGCATCGGCTGAAGACTCCTCAGTTCATTCTGTATCCGCGTTATCTCATAGGCCAAAAAAGGCTGATACGGACTTAGGTTTGTCGAATTTTTACGACTTCTTTTAAAACGGATATGGACATTTGATATTTTTCTAGTTCGATGACATGGACGATTTTAAAGGTTCCATTCTGGCGCGCGGCTAACCCGGTTTCCAACATGACCACTCTTGACTTACTGTAGTCTAATATGGTTGTGTGACCCCAGCAAAGTGGTAACATAAGCAATATGTCGGAAGAGGATGTTTATCAATATTTCAAGTGGTTTTTATGAACTATCCTGCCTGACCTGGTTTTAATTTTGGTATTAAGATCTTCGGCTACTATTTCTTTTTGTATCTAGACGTTAGTTTCGAACCTAATCGTTTATTAATCCTAACGTAGATGGTTTCACCTGGATCGTAAATTTTTATGGGTTTTTTTGTTTTGTTATGGTACCCTAGGTCTTTGTTTTGTTTCTTTAAGATGTTTTCCGAAATCGTTTCCCTTTCGAGTGCTAATTTTTCTGGTGTATGAATTAAATTTGTTGCGAAAAATGATTCTATTGGCTTTTTATTGGTTGTACTGTGGATTGTTTTATTGTATTCATCTACAGCCTTGAATATTAAATCCTCAAATTCCATTTCGGGGTGCTCTAACTTCAAGCATCTCATTATTTCCGTATATGTGGAATGAAATCTTTCTATTTGGCCGTTGCTGGATGAAGTATAAGGTGGGGTAGTATGGACTTGTATCCCTAACTGATTATTTAAAAGAAATTTTATTGATGCAGAGTTTAAAGCTTTTTCGTTATCCATTACCACGGTTTTCGTCATACCGAAGGCTATCAATAACTCACGTAAGGGCACTTTAAGATGTTCGCTGCTTTTGAGTTTACGAGTTTAACTTGCGCATACTTAGAAAATTTGTCTATGGCTGTTAAAATTATCTTATTTTGGGTGGAATATAAATCTATATGGATTATTTCGCCTGGATATGTCGGAATAGGGGTTGGTTGTATTTCTTGATTCGGAGGGTGTCTTTGATACTTCGAGAGTTTACATGTTTGGCAAGAGTTTACTATTGCTTCTACTTTTTTCTTCATACCTAAGAAAAAATACTCAGATAAAATTTGCTTTTTATTTTCGATGGAATTTCTATGTGCTCTAAGGTGTTCTATAATTATGATTTCTTGTTCTTGGATCTGATCATGGACATCTACAGTTTGGATTTGTGTGAATCTTGTCTTGTAATTCCTAAAATGCTCCGGAAAAATTTGTTGAATTTTTCCCATGATACTTTTAGAAGTGAAAATACCATTTACTATTCTCGGATCCATCTTTTCTTTTAGAATAGTTACAAGATCGTTTTCAGAATAATTACATCTCACTATTGTATGTCTGTGGTATGTGGGGAATGGTATTTCGAAAGTGGTGGATTCGTTATCACCAGTGAGGATAAACAATTGGTTTTTAAAGACATTGATGGGTACTTCCATTGCTGGAATGAGTTCATGCCCTGAGCTTTCATCACTGTGGACTGTAGCTGACGTACTACTAGCATTTATGTTAGTAGGGTTCCTAGAGAGCGCGTCTGCTACGACATTTGAGCTACCCGGTTTATATTTCAACTCGTAGTTGTATTCCTCCAGGTAACTTTTCCATTTCTTCAGCTTTATGTTGTTATTTTTTGGGCTGAGAGCATAAGTGAGAGTCTGGTGGTCGGTGTAAATGATCACCTTGGATTTGCCGTATACATACATTCTTAGCTTATCCAATGCCCATACTATTGCTAGCATTTCTCTTTCATTTGTGGCATAGTTTTCTTCAGCTTTGGATAACGCACGGGAAAGAAATGTAATGGGTCTCTCATTCTGTTCTAGAGAAGCTCCTAGTGCGATGTTTGAGGCATCGGTGGTTAGATGGAACTCTTGTTTAAAGTCAGGGTATGCTAGCATAACGTCTTGTGACACCAATGCATTTTTCACATTCTCAAAGGCATCGGTTTCGGCTTCACCGAATCGTATTTCGATCTTACTTGAGAGATTTTTCTTGGCTCTGCCATGTTCTCCTCTCAATAACGCAGTCAAGGGTCTAGCTAATTTAGCAAAATCTTTGATAAATCTTCTGTAATAACTAGCTAATCCCAGGAAGGACCTTAGTTCTATTAGGTTCTTTGGTATAGGGAACTTTTTAATGGCTTGGATTTTCTCTGGATTGGTTTTAACTCCTTCCCTAGAAATTACTACGCCTAGGAAGTCAACGCTATGTCTTAGGAATTTGCATTTATCTACTTGGACTTTCATATTTGCCTTGGACAAGGTAGAAAATACCAAAGCTAGATGTCGGAAATGCTCTTCCTCTGATTTACTGAATATTATTATGTCGTCGATGTAGACGTAACAGATCTTTCCAATGAGATCTCTCAAAATATCATCGAGAGCTCTTTGGAATATTGATGGGGAATTCTTTAGACCGAAGGGGAGTCTCGTGAACTCGTATTTCCCTCCATTCCCGGCGAATGCCGTTTTTTCAATATCAGATTCCTTAAGGGAAATCTGATGAAATCCGCTCTTTAGATCAAGAACAGAGAAATACTTATTGTTGCCCAACTGCGCAACCATTTCCCCGATTTCGGGGATAGGATACCTATCCGAAACTGTAACTGCATTGAGCTTTCTATAATCTATGACCATCCTATATTGCTTATTCCCAAGGCTGTCACTCTTTTTAGGGACTATCCACACAGGGGAATTATAGGGCGACCGTGAGGGTCGTATTATACCATCTCGTAATAATTCTTGTAGCTGGTCTTCTACTACTTCTCTTAGAGAGGCTGGATATGGGTAATGCTTGGTGTAGACTGGAGTGTCTGTTGTCGTTCGGATTTCTCCTTGGACAATAGTAGCATAAGTCAATTTAACTTGCGCATACTTAGAAAATTTGTCTATGGCTGTTAAAATTATCTTATTTTGGGTGGAATATAAATCTATATGGATTATTTCGCCTGGATATGTCGGAATAGGGGTTGGTTGTATTTCTTGATTCGGAGGGTGTCTTTGATACTTCGAGAGTTTACATGTTTGGCAAGAGTTTACTATTGCTTCTACTTTTTTCTTCATACCTAAGAAAAAATACTCAGATAAAATTTGCTTTTTATTTTCGATGGAATTTCTATGTGCTCTAAGGTGTTCTTTAATTATGATTTCTTGTTCTTGGATCTGATCATGGACATCTACAGTTTGGATTTGTGTGAATCTTGTCTTGTAATTCCTAAAATGCTCCGGAAAAATTTGTTGAATTTTTCCCATGATACTTTTAGAAGTGAAAATACCATTTACTATTCTCGGATCCATCTTTTCTTTTAGAATAGTTACAAGATCGTTTTCAGAATAATTACATCTCACTATTGTATGTCTGTGGTATGTGGGGAATGGTATTTCGAAAGTGGTGGATTCGTTATCACCAGTGAGGATAAACAATTGGTTTTTAAAGACATTGATGGGTACTTCCATTGCTGGAATGAGTTCATGCCCTGAGCTTTCATCACTGTGGACTGTAGCTGACGTACTACTAGCATTTATGTTAGTAGGGTTCCTAGAGAGCGCGTCTGCTACGACATTTGAGCTACCCGGTTTATATTTCAACTCGTAGTTGTATTCCTCCAGGTAACTTTTCCATTTCTTCAGCTTTATGTTGTTATTTTTTGGGCTGAGAGCATAAGTGAGAGTCTGGTGGTCGGTGTAAATGATCACCTTGGATTTGCCGTATACATACATTCCTAGCTTATCCAATGCCCATACTATTGCTAGCATTTCTCTTTCATTTGTGGCATAGTTTTCTTCAGCTTTGGATAACGCACGGGAAAGAAATGTAATGGGTCTCTCATTCTGTTCTAGAGAAGCTCCTAGTGCGATGTTTGAGGCATCGGTGGTTAGATGGAACTCTTGTTTAAAGTCAGGGTATGCTAGCATAACGTCTTGTGACACCAATGCATTTTTCACATTCTCAAAGGCATCGGTTTCGGCTTCACCGAATCGTATTTCGATCTTACTTGAGAGATTTTTCTTGGCTCTGCCATGTTCTCCTCTCAATAACGCAGTCAAGGGTCTAGCTAATTTAGCAAAATCTTTGATAAATCTTCTGTAATAACTAGCTAATCCCAGGAAGGACCTTAGTTCTATTAGGTTCTTTGGTATAGGGAACTTTTTAATGGCTTGGATTTTCTCTGGATTGGTTTTAACTCCTTCCCTAGAAATTACTACGCCTAGGAAGTCAACGCTATGTCTTAGGAATTTGCATTTATCTACTTGGACTTTCATATTTGCCTTGGACAAGGTAGAAAATACCAAAGCTAGATGTCGGAAATGCTCTTCCTCTGATTTACTGAATATTATTATGTCGTCGATGTAGACGTAACAGATCTTTCCAATGAGATCTCTCAAAATATCATCGAGAGCTCTTTGGAATATTGATGGGGAATTCTTTAGACCGAAGGGGAGTCTCGTGAACTCGTATTTCCCTCCATTCCCGGCGAATGCCGTTTTTTCAATATCAGATTCCTTAAGGGAAATCTGATGAAATCCGCTCTTTAGATCAAGAACAGAGAAATACTTATTGTTGCCCAACTGCGCAACCATTTCCCCGATTTCGGGGATAGGATACCTATCCGAAACTGTAACTGCATTGAGCTTTCTATAATCTATGACCATCCTATATTGCTTATTCCCAAGGCTGTCACTCTTTTTAGGGACTATCCACACAGGGGAATTATAGGGCGACCGTGAGGGTCGTATTATACCATCTCGTAATAATTCTTGTAGCTGGTCTTCTACTACTTCTCTTAGAGAGGCTGGATATGGGTAATGCTTGGTGTAGACTGGAGTGTCTGTTGTCGTTCGGATTTCTCCTTGGACAATAGTAGCATAAGTCAATTTTTTATTTGGGTCCGCGAATAGCGATTTGTACTCCTCTTGGAACGCCTTTAATCCTAATTTCTGCTGATTAGTGAGCTCATCTGATTTGAGGGTATGGACCTGATGGGCTCGCATCTGCTTCACTTTAACAACATGAGAGTTGTTGACGTATAGTAGATCTTTCCCTACATCAATGATAGCGTTTAACTCTCTTAGTGAGTCATTACCTAGAATTCCGTGGAACGGATTCAGATTAGGTAATAGGAAGAATGTTATTGGTTTATTGGGTTCGTTAAATAAACCCAAATGGATATGGCTGGTTATTAAAATGCGACCGCTTACGGTGTTCGCGTAAAACTTGTGTTCATTCGTTTTGATATTTTTTGCTATTTCTGGTTGGACATAGTTCTTGTTTGAGCCGGTATCTATTAAGAAGTTGTATGAGGTTCCGTCTTTGTCCCGGACAACAAAGTACGGCAAAGAGGAACACTTTAACCTAAAAAATTAACGGTGTCCTCGATTTGTGGTTGTTGAGGCTCCTGCGATTGTGGTCTGGTTTCCTCTTTGTTCTGTGGGACTAACTCTGAGTTGTCTCCTTGTGAGGTAAAATATTGCTCCTGCTGTTGATATTGCTGAACCTCAGAATATGGGACTGATTCAAAAGGGTTTTCTTGGCCCTGATAAGCAGCCTGATAATCGGACATATCGGAGTAATGCTCTTCTTGAGGCGGTATGGTGATATATTGTTCACCTGACGGACCGGTTTCTATATGGAATTGCCTCTGCACTTTATTGGGAAAATTTGCGGTGGACTGGTTGACTCTCTTGAGAGCAAATTGTTGTGGTAAATTAACATTCGGTTTATTCATGTAGTTAACTTTTTTGGTTTAAATAGAGCCGTCGACATCCATTGGAGTTGGTGCCGGCTGAGGTTTCGGGGCAAATGGTCTCGGTGGTGCGTTGAAAAATACGGGGTTATTAGATTGAGGGAATCTATTTTGTGGAATGAACACGTTTTGCATGGGTTTCTGATTATAAAAGTTGTTGTTGTTGTAAGGTTTGGGTGGAATTGCTGGTATGAACGATCGTTGAGGTTCCACGTTAATTTTAGCATACTGTTGGGGTTTTGGTCCTACAGGTGGACGAATGTCACGATGGCCGATAATGTTTCTAGCCCTCTTATTATCCAACATATTGCACAATTGCAATGCATGCCTTTAGATCTTTGGGTTCAGCTAAGCTCATTCTGTCTGAGAGATCTCCGTTCAGACCTCTGATGAAGGTATCTAGAGCCCTATCTCTGACCTGTTTAGCCATGGCTTCCATAGTCTCGGAGAATAACCCATCGTTTCGATTTGGTTTAGTATTAGCGACATCTGTTGGTGAACTGCGAAGTAGAAGTCATGAATGGAGGTGCCCTTCTGGGTCATGGTAAACAGCTGATATTCTAAAGTGCTTAAATCTCGTCTGTCCGTGTACTCAGTTAACAAACACTGCGAGATTGCGCCCCAATGTAATGCGGTGCGATAGACTTTCAACAATGTATTGGCATGGCCTGTAATTTTTCCTCGAATGGTCATAAGAATTGCATAGTATTTGGGTGTTCCCTGAATGGGGGCATACAATTCCATCAATTTTGTGGCGGTAGTAAACCATGTTGAGAAATCCTCACGGCTACCTTAGAATTTGTCAAGATTCTTACGATGTCTGGCACTTTATCTAGTTCATGCCAATCATCCTGAACGCCAGCTGCCTGGTCCCTAAAGGGTATACGTCCTGACTGAGAATGATTTAATTGTTTCATTATTTCCTGTAACTGAGACGACAAAATTGTCTGGATAGCTACATCTAGTCCCTGAATTGACAGTGCTTCGATTCTATTTGCGGTTGATGCACTTGAGGTGGATGCTGTCTGGGAATCAGAACCTGCTGCATGAATACCACCCTGCTGAAGGACTGCGGCTTTAACCCAGTTGTCTTTAGTCATTTTGGAAATGGATTTTTTTTTAATTAGGGTTAATTCAAGGTGTTACGGTATCGCGAATACGAAAAATATAATCCGCGAAAATTAAATGTTTTGTTTATATTGATAAAAATTAATTCAAGGTGTTACGGTATCGCGAATACGAAAAATATAATCCGCGAAAATTAAATTTTTTTCTTGTATTGATAAAAATATAGCGGTATGTCCTCTAATCTTGTATTGATAAAAATATAGCGGTATGTCCGCTAATCTTGGATGGAAATGGCTTGTGGTATTATACAAAATTTTCAATATTATGTGGTTATCTTTTATAAAAATATTTTTTCCAAAATTTCAAAATTATTTTCTCTACTTTTTTTTTTAATATTACTTATTAATTTTTTCTTAACTTTTCATTATTTTCTTTTTTGAATATTACTTATTATTATTTTCTTTCTTAATTTTTAATTATTTTCTTTTTCTTTTTCTAGTGGGGAAAAAATTTAATTAAGGATTTTATATAAAAAAAAAATTTTTGCTTCTTGATATTGATTCACAAAATTTTTTTTCACCCACTGTGTTTTCACAATAAAAATTTTATTTCGTTTTTCTTTTGCTTAAGTTTATTTTACTTAACTTACGTTAATGCTATCATCCTCGGTGCTTTTTACTGATCGGCTTGTAGGAGGTCTCGCTTTTCCAACGTTGAAGGTACTAACGCTCCTGGGCAAACACTTTTGGGTTTTCAGTTTTCCTCCGAACTAGTCTTAGAGGAATTCGCAGCGATTAAAATGACCCTGTCTGATTCGTGGTATAGTTCGATATAGTGATTTTGTTTTACTGACTCTAAAGGCCTTTAACGCGTTTTTTGGTCACGAATCACTGGTATCTTTCACTAACTCACGATCACGTTGTATTTAGCAGGGTCCCTGCTCGGTCGCCAATTAAACACTTCCTTCACTCACGTGTTAAAAAAATGAATTTTTATTTATAAAGTCACTTTTATTACAATACAATATGTTAATATTATAACTGAAAGATGCTGACTTTGGTGAGCGAATTCGGCGGAGATTAAGCGAAGTTACCGGTTGGTTTGTACTTAGGCTCAAGACTGATTTGCTATGGTTCAATTATGTTGGATGAAGGCTTGGGTAATCGACGTCGTCGCAGGCGGCGGCGTTGGCTGAGTCCAATAGTCCACTTTAAGTGCGTGGACCATTCTTTGTTTACACAAGTGTTCAGGACCATTCTTTGTTTATTGCCGAAATTTGTGGCGTGATTCTGCGTATGCACCGAACCCGACACCATTCTTCTAGGGCCTGGGAAAATGGGGTGCAGGCTTATTGTTTATCCTAGCGATTGGACTGTTACTTGAGATTGGCGTCCATGCGACAAATGGGCATGTGACGATTGAGTGGGGTTGACCAATGGGTATTGCATGTGATGATG